>NC_040023.1:38954796-39254796 GCF_000972845.2 Larimichthys crocea | reverse complement strand
CCTGTTGCCAGAAGATACTGATCACAGTAGTTTACAGAAACCCGGTCTTTTTATAGCCAGAAAGGTGCTGACTGCGATAGAAAGTGAACAGAGATATGTATGGAAGAACACAGAGGAGCTGTTTGCAAGATGCTAAAGTCCAAACACTTGGAGCTAATTAAAACGGTGTAAGATTATTGATTTTCTTTTTTCTTTTCAATTTTAAATACGTCCTAATTGTTTTCGGGTTGCTCTAAGACACACTGGCTTCATTTGTGTGGCAGTGTGTTATTTTGTTGTTGCTTCACTCCTCCAGTTAGACTGATGTGTACTTGTTTGTTTGGGGTGCAATCCGGGGTCAAAGTACTTCAAACAAATGTGTGTGTGTTCCTGGAAATCGTAATGCAGCCCTAGTGGTTTAATACACACATGCAGCAAAAAGGACGTTCTTGAGGTTAATAAGACTGAAGGACCTCTGCTCAGATGGATTTGTTTTTATTTTTCTCATTCTATGTAAACTTTTTTTTTAACCTTGTCTTTCCTCCCTCTGTTTCTCCTCTGTCGCCCTGTGTCTTTGCAGCAGCTGCTAACCGGTAAGAAGTTCTGGGAGACAGATGACTCTGGGAAGGATGGACCAAAAGGGATCTTTCTGGACCAGTGGAGGGACAGTGCATGGGGTGCCTCAGGTATATACTAGCCTTATGATAAGGTTGCAGACAGGCTGCAGGAATGTCTGATTCATTTTTACAAGCACGTCAAGAAACCACAGGAACAATCGGTGTCTGCTTTTTGAAAATATATATTTAGATTGCTGTCAGAATCCAAAGCAGACGTGGAGGTGAAATCACCTTTTTATTCTCCCAGATTTCTGGTGTATCGTATCAGTACAGTGCAGTCGGGCAGCAGCTTTTAGAGCTGTGGAGAAAGTGAGTGCCTCTGGTAGGCAGAATATTTCTATGACTTTGCCTTCAGGACAGTACAAGACAGTCATGTTTTCATAAAACCGTTGAAGTCTGCATCTGCCTACGTGCTGATGACTTATAGCTTAATCACATACATCATCCCGAGGTTTCTGACCCCCGTCCAAGAAGATAGCAAGATGGAAATTCTCTCAAAAAAAAGATATCTTGGCTCATAAAGGGGAAAACGCAGCTGTAGAAACAATTAGAAAAAATGAACAGAAAGCTGCAGTTTAAAGAAATTCAAAAGAGCGAGAATGTCTAATCCACCGATGAGATTATAATAAGAGAGACACAAAGGAAGTTTAATAAAAAGCATCCATAAATAGTTTTTAAATGGGAACAAATATCTAGTTAAGGGTCTTGGTGTTGGAAACTTCCAGACCTTTTCAGCTCAGTCTGACTTGTTGGGATGATGAAGTGTGACAGCTGAGGTTTATGTAGTTGACTATTGTCCTGTTAATGTTTATTAGATTAGCGTTATTCCCTGTGCATCAATGTTCTTCAACAGTCCTCATTCCTCTTGCATCAGATCACTCGGTGTCGCAGCCAATCATGGTGTCCCGTCGACCAGGGCAGGGTTTCCACGGTGGCGGTGAAGTCGGGGTGGGCTCTGTGATGTCACCGCGCTCCGAGAGTGGAGGGCTCGGAGTTAGCATGGTGGAGTACGTCCTCTCCTCCTCGCCAGCTGACAAACTGGATTCCTGCCTCCGAAAAGGACCCTATGTAAGAGTTTACTCTCTCTATGTCCATCAGTGTCCCATTCCTCATATATTTCCTCTTTGACTTTCATTCTCTTCTACATGACTGTTTTTTTTACTGTTTCTCCTCTGTCGGCCCAACATGTCTTTCACCTTGTTCATGTCAGTCTGTCCTCCCCCTCTGTACCTTTTTTACGTGTTTGCCATCTGTCACTGTCAGATTCTTAGCACCTCTGTGTCGCTGTTTTTCACTGCATCAGGTACATTTCTTGTCTCTCTCGTCACACAGGGGCAGAGGGATGGAGAGGTGGAGGAGGAGAAGAGGGAGAAGCCGAAAGCAACATTTGAGGCAGAGAAACTGAAAGAGTTGACAGAAGGTGAAGCTGATGTCATCGGCGACGTCATTAACCCCAACGGGCTGCCTGTGCAGAACGGCCTCGACGTCGACGTCAAAGAGTTCGGGTAGGACTCTGTGTGACACAGGGACACACATACTCACAACTTGAAATGCTTCTCACTTGAGAAACAACCTTTTAGATGTAAACTGAACTCCTCATCCTTCTTTACCCCTGCAGTCGTCCCCCAGGCAACATGCCGGCCCCTGGCCCCGAGGGTGACCTGCTTGGAGGTCCCGGAGGTGTAGGGGCTGAGGGCCTGACACCCCTGGGAGGTGGAGGAGGCCCCAAACCTCCTGAGGATTTCTCTGGCGTGGAACAAGGTGGTGTCACCATGGACCCCATGGAGTCTGTGATGGAGCCACTTCAGTTTGACTACAACTCCCAGATGCAGATGGACTCGGCGCCCACTGTTGGCTTATTTGATTACACCAACCAGCAGCAGGTTAGAGCGACGAGCAGAGAATCGCATATAAACGTTTATGACTGCTCTATAAGATTCGACACGAGTGGCACAGTGGCATTAAAATGTGATTCACCTGTCGTCGTGCTGTTTGCAGCTGTTTCAGAGAAACAACGCCCTAGCAGTGCAGCAGTTAACAGCAGCCCAGCAACAGCAGTACGCCTTGGCAGCAGCACAGCAGCCTCACATTGGTAAGACACACTGACAGTGTGCGTCTGTGCATTCATGGGTCTATGAGCAGGAGAACTGAATGTCAACATCTTTGTTTCTTGACTTTTTTTTTTTTTTTTTACTTTCATCTGACACATTTCCTCACCGTCGGTATAAATTAAAGGGAATTCTTTTAGCCCCCTTCATTCCTACTGATTTCTAACTTTAGTAATCATAGGATCACCACATGACGCCACACACAGCTTTATAACAGAATGGTGAAGCGCAAACATGATTTTACACACGACTCCATGTTATCAAAACCATTTATTTGAGAGTAAAGAAAACAAAGGTGAAATAGAGCCCAACCGATAAGGCAATCAGTCGATTTTGGCCCATTGCAGATCAGAGTATCGGTGTACCTGTTATCCAATATGTGCCGATATGAAAACATAATAGAAAGCAGCACAGAGAGGAGAGAAGAAGCTCAGCCCTCAGCAGTGTTAACTAGAACTGGTCGACAGTGTCCATGTGAAATTATTTAACACATTAGATACAACTATTTAATGTAAACAAATGACTTCATTAAAGAGTATTAAAGAAAGCAGTTGTCATAGTCACATGGGTGTAATATCAACACAGAAAAGGTGTATTTTCAGTCTGGCTCGACCAGCATATCGGTAATCTGAATTTTTCCCTCAAATCTTTTATCCGTATTGGTCTCAAAAGTCTATAATCTGAACTATCAGACCAAATCTTAGACTTAAACTGTCCCATGTTTCTGTTATTTGCAGGAGTTTCATACCTCTGTTGATCACAGGCTGCTACTGTGGTTACTAATTAACTCCGTTAAAATTTCTCAGGTTTCCTCGAATGCAAGTAATGCTTCAAAAGTCTTTTAAGAGTCACTGTGGTCATGTGCTAACCTCAAACCTCATTTATTGCTCAGTATTGACGTTTTAATTATGGATGTCCTGGCGTGGTTTTCATGTGCTCAAGCTTCATTCTAGACGTCTGTATGGATTTATTCCATGTATTATGTAAAACCTTTGGGCCCTGGTTCACCTTGTGTTCACCTCTATGTGTTCTTCAGGTCTGGCCCCAGCATTTGTGCCCAACCCTTACATCATCAGTGCTGCTCCACCAGGGACAGACCCCTATGCGGCTGGACTAGCAGCAGCAGCTACACTCGGTGAGACGCGTGTTTCGGATCCTGACCTCCTTCTCGTTGAGTAATTTTCCACATTAAATAGATGCCATCTCACCTGTATTTTATTTTTGTTTGCACCTAGGTCCGGCGGTTATGCCTCCCCAGTACTATGGTGTGACTCCCTGGGGCGTTTACCCCGCCAATCTTTTCCAGCAGCAGGCGGCTGCAGCCAACAACTCGGCCAATCAGCAGGCTGCAAACCAGGGCCAGCAGAACCAACAGCAGGTCAGTCGGTGCTTGCCAAAAAAACACTGGCAGGCTGATTGCCACTGACTGAAGATGTTTCTGTCAGGGCTCTCTTTAGGTGCCAGTTAAAGTACATTCAGTCTGAATGCTGCTCCACTTGGATCTATAAGCCGAAAACTCTTTGTAGTCTGTGTAGATTCGAAACCAATCAGCAGGAAATGTTTCATCCAACCGCTGCTTGTTGTTCACGCCTGATTTGTTCGTATGCTAATATGTAAGGAGTGCCACCATTTGTCTCTGTGTGTGAGCATTTAGTTTTAGACGTTAACTGCAGAGAATGAACATGATAGAAAGTTCTATCTACAGTACACCATGGGGTCTCTACACTTGAATTTAAGAGCATTGTTTTTGTAATTAATTTGCATATTTCGTGTGACAATGACAAATCTTTTCTCTTCTTTAAGGTGATGCGTGCTGGCGGCAACCAGCGACCTTTGACCCCCAGCCAAGGTCAGCAGGGTCAGCAGAACGACCAGCTGGTTGCAGCTGCAGCGGTCAACTCAGCTCTCGCCTTTGGGCAGGGTTTAGCAGCAGGAGTCCCCGGTGAGTACAACAGAAATGTCTTAGTTTATTGCTTCTGACAAAAACTGCCAACAAATTTCCACACATCTTTGTTAGTCTCCGAGGCTGAAACTCAATTTGTTTCTCTTTCTCAGGCTACCCAGTGCTGGCCCCCGCAGCCTACTATGATCAGACAGGCGCCCTGGTGGTCAACACTGGAGCTAGGAGCGGCCCTGTCCGCCTCATGGCCCCTGCCTCCGTCATCATATCTCCTTCCGCAGCACAAGCAGGTGAGACGGCAAACAGCGCATTGGTCCGAAATGCGGACGTCTCTGTCTGACGGGATGTCACGCACACAAAACAACGGCTTGCACGTTGTGGTCTTTTAAAAACATGTTCTGAATGTCCCGTTCATCCAGAGCATGTAATTAAGAGATTATGAGATTGTACCTTTTGAGTCTAGCCTCAGACGCTTACAAAGAGTTCCCAGGGTTCAGTGTTCAAGTTAGACCCTGGCTTCAAGAGAACTTGGGTTTACATGAATAGTAAAGGTGATGCAAAGAATTAAAATGTATCTCGTTAGGGCCAAATGATCACTCAGTTTGACCATTCACTGTTTATATTCTAAACCTGTTCCTCCCTCCAGTTGCAGCAGCAGCAGCCTCCGCCGGTGGTGCCAATGGTGGTCTGGGCGGCGGGGCCAACGGTCCATTTCGTGCCATGACATCCCAGCAGCCTCAGCAGCAGGGTGGACCTGGCGGCGCTCTCGGAGGAAGCTCCTTCTACGGATCCTCCTCCCTCAGCTCCTCCTCCCAGAGCTCTTCTCTTTTCTCACAAGGCTCTGGCCAGCCCGGACCAGGCTCTGCCTCTTTGGGCTTCAGCCAGCCCACCTCCTCCTCCCTCGGTGCCACGCTGGGGGCCACCCTGGGAGGCTTTGGCACTGCAGGTATGAATACAGCATTCCTGCAACGTCTTAAGTAATTAACGTCTCACTGTCCCTCCAGATACCATGAACTCATTTTGATCTTTGCCTCCCTCTAGTGGCCAACTCGAGCGGTGGCAGCGGTTCCAGACGGGACTCCCTGACAGGCAACAACGAGCTGTACAAACGCACGACCTCCAACCTCACCCCGATCGGTCACGGAGGCTTCTATAACGGCACCTTGGGCTTCAGTCCTTCCCCTGGCCCCGTGGGCATGCCCTTACCCAACCAGGGCCCCTCCCATTCCCTCACACCCCCACCTTCCCTGTCCAATCACAGCTCCTCATCCAACCTCAATCTCGGTAAGCGTGTTGGATTTGAAGTGCTTGAGATTTTCACTGTCATTGATTATGCTTTGTTCTACAGAAGTGGCATTTGAGTAGCTACTTTGTGACTCTGTGGAAAGTGCTGTAACACAAAGCCAGCGCTCTGTTTGCCACCAGCTATTGATATCACTTGGCATAATTTACTGCACCTGCCAGGTGATTGTTCCCGTAATCAAAAACTCTTGTTGAGACACAGCTTTAAAGACTCCACAGGAGCTATGTGCCCTAAAGAGATTTTAGTAGACCAGGTCGGTTTAGTCTTGTAGCCAAGGCATGTGCATTCATTTTGTAATGTTAGATGTCTATATGTTAACATTCACAGTTTAGGTAGGGTTACTAAACCTGTCCTGCCGAGCTTAAATCAACTGCTGTTTGACTTCACAAGATTTTCCTGAACTAAAAGGTCAAACGTGACGGCAGATCTGTGACACAACGGATTCCTTACTGGCTGAGAATTTTGTTGCTTCTTGTAAGTGTCCCATGATTGACAGTTGGCAGAGTCAAATATACCACGAACACTCAAAGGTGATGAAACAACAATCAAACAAAGTGACAGCGGCAAGTCAAGGCCTTGTAAAGACCGTGACGGATCACCTAGCTTTGGCAGTTTTCAAGTCTTCAGAGGTCTCAGACTACACAGATATGAGATGTAGTAAATAACACAAACTGTACAGTGAAGTTCAGGAAGTGTCAAAACTGGAATATTTGTGTATATTGTCATTTAAAAAGACAAGCATTGACTACCATCTGTTCAGTTGTTGGCTGATGATTCTTCCGTGTTTAACACAGTGCAGTCGAATATGTTAAAGGAAGCGTTAGTTTTTGACTATCAGAGAGGTTTAGTTAATCCATACGTGTACAAGAACTTCCTCTTTGTGTAGGCCAGCTTAATATTTGAGTCGATGCTGCCATCCAGTGCCATGTTTCTGTGCTGCATAGCTCTAATGTAATTTTTGGGACACCTCTCCAAAATGTAGTGCTGCAGTGTCATCAGTTTTAAAATGTAATCCACGTTAACCCATGCAAGTAATCACATTGACATTGGCCTGGTTTTACATTTACATTCGACTTTTTAAATAAATATTTAGCATGCCTTTCGTTATGTTTGATTTTCATTCGAGTCTTGTATTTCTTTAAGATTTCTTCTAATCCTGGAGCTTTCCTGCAGTCTGAGCACTGGCGTACTATTACCTATTGCAAGTTGTAACAATCACCTCACTATTCACTCTAACCCCGCAGGAGGCCTGACCAATGGCAGCGGGCGTTTCATCTCCGCAGCCCCGGGAGCAGAAGCAAAGTACCGCAGCGCCGCCAGCTCAGGCTCCTCCCTCTTTTCACCCAGCAGCCAGCTGTTCCCGTCGTCACGGCTACGCTACGGCATGTCAGATGTGATGCCGTCAGGCCGGAGCCGCCTGCTGGAGGACTTCAGGAACAACCGCTACCCCAACCTGCAGCTCCGAGACATCGCTGGCCACATCATGGAGTTCAGTCAGGACCAGCACGGCAGCAGGTACGCGCATATCACTTCAATCTTAAATACATGCGACAAAGATGCATCATTTTATGTTTGTTCCAGTTGGGTTTTAAAGGGGTACTCCAGCAATTTAATGCAGCACCTGCATAATTAAATGTCGAGAGTTGCAAGAGAGCGCTTACAAAAACATTTGATGCAGCAGAAGTTGAGATTTTGTGATTTATTTATTTTTTTTAGTCCTTAGTATGGGCTAAACTGGATCCACACATTTCTCATTATGCAGCTCGTCTTTAATCAAATCTCCGCTGACTGGTCTTTCAAACTTTCAATAATTTGCAGGAATCTGCAGGAATTTGGGTGAAAATTTTCTCCTCTTTAAACTCAAACTGAAATATCACTTGAATCATTTTCTCTGAGTCGACAAAGCTCCTCCAAAACAGGCAGAGCGCTTAAATCTCTGACGCTGTCAAAAATTCTGACGCATTCACCAAATCTTTGTAGAGGATGTCGGTTGAAGTGCCTCGCAGTGAGATCTGGGATCGTCATTTTCCGGCGATAACTTCAGATTTCACCACATTTCTCTCACAATTTGTCAACTTGAGTATAACTGTGTATAGAGGAGAGGCCTTAGGGCAGAGTGACTGTGAATTAAAATATGGATTTCAGTGAATGTGACAGGAATATTTCAGACACAAGTATTTATCCTGATAACAGAACAAACACTGATATGTCGCCATCTCTGCCTCTTTCTGTGATACAATCCAGAGATGTGCTAATTTGGGGGGCAGGGAGCCCTCGAGGCCACTCCGGGGTCCTGGTTTCTGGGTCTTGTCTGGGTTAAACCAGATGCAGACTTTTCCACTGAAATGATCTATTAATATGCCGTGACGTCCAGTCTGAAAAATCCCAGACACATTCTTTCCTCGGTCTCTTCAACATCCCGCTCCTTTTTTATCTCATCGCTTTTTTTTTTTTGCCTGGCACCCGTCACTTCACCTCACAGGATACTTGGCTTCATTCTCGTTTTATCTCCTTTAGCGCGACTGTTCCCTCAGGTTAGAGCTATAGGAACAGCTCCCCCTTTGTACATCTGTTTCACTTTATTGCTCTGTCACTGTCTGTTATGTTTCTTTGTCTTCAAGTTCATCCAAACTTTGCAAATCCCCTTCATATACTAAGTGGGTTTTAGAGCGCAGACTGCATACTTTCTCATGAGGCTTTTGTATATTACAAAAGCTAATGAAAATGAAGAATAACAAAACCACAAAGAACAAAGGTATCCGTGGAACATAATATAAAAGATATATGGTTGATATAATTCTTATCCTCTGTCTCTTAAAGGTTTATCCAGTTGAAATTGGAACGAGCCAGTTCGGCAGAGCGCCAGCTTGTCTTCAGTGAGATACTGCAGGCGGCCTACCAACTCATGGTGGACGTGTTTGGAAATTATGTCATCCAGAAGTTCTTTGAGGTGCGTTTTGAAAAGTCTGACCATTATCTTCAAAGTGTGCACAACCTGATCTGAGTCACCGAGCTCAGATTCATGGGGAAAATCTCCGTCAGTGATTCTCCAAAACTGCGCCTCGTTTTCATGCGCTTTATAGCCGCGTGAATGCGTAACATAGGTGCTATTGTCTCATGTATTATCAAATGGATTAGAGGATTAACAGGCTTATTTTTTTTTTTTATGTTTGCGTGTTTCAGTTTGGCAGCCTGGACCAGAAGCTGGCTCTTGCGGAGAGGATCCGAGGTCACGTGCTGTCGCTGGCCCTGCAGATGTACGGCTGCAGGGTCATTCAGAAAGCTCTGGAGTTCATCCCGTCTGATCAGCAGGTCATTGTAAGTACACTCAGAGTATCAACGCATATCGAACAGAAACAATAATTCAATCCTGAATCAAGCTGAATCGCTTGTGGAACACTAATTTCTGTTTATATATCAGAATGCCGCATCGATAAAGAGGCACACTCCTCAAGCTGAAATGGCATTTTTCATCTGCATTATGGGTTTTATGTTGGAGCTGCCTCGTGCAGCAGCAGGTTCCTCGCAGGCACTCTATCTTCAAAGATGAATGAGGCTAATGATAGCACAGTTTATATGCAAATGTTGACCTGCAGGTGGTAGGATTAATCTAGCTGAATATCAACAGGAAATAATTTTGCTTAACTTCAGTGGGTTTGGGAGAAAGGTAAAGATATGAGAGAGACAAAGAGAGTGAGAGAGGTATTCATCTCTCCTTAATGGACCTCAGTAGATTTCTCCAGGGCAGCTGTTCAAAGTCCGGTGTTATTTGTTGGGCTGAGAGCCACTGTGAAAAATGAAGGAGAGGCTGGAAAATGCTTTCAGGCAATATTTGACTTCGCACAAACAATTACATGTCCCTCTCCACATTCTCCCTCTTCCTCCGCCTCCTCTTTCTTCTCCTCCTCCCCCTCCTCCCTGCAGAGCGAGATGGTGCGGGAGCTGGACGGCCATGTGTTGAAGTGTGTGAAGGACCAGAACGGTAACCACGTGGTGCAGAAGTGTATCGAGTGTGTCCAGCCTCATGCGCTGCACTTCATCATAGACGCCTTTAAGGGACAGGTGGGTCCCCTCCTGTGCGTGTGCGCGCACACAGTAGTTCCACATTAGCACACACACACACACACACACACACACACACAGACTTGTCTGCACTTGCACACCGCCGCTTGCCTTGAGGCACCAAGCATATTGTCACCGCCAACGTACATAGACACACGTACTAGTCCTTTCTAGGGGGGACATGGTGTGTTGCCATGGCAACAGAAACCTCAGCCCAGTGGCAACAGCCATCTTCTATCCACCAGCTAAAATGTTACATTAGCATAAAGTGTTAAAAGGAAGATTTTGTGTGCGCGCACGCACGCGCCTTTTGTTGAGATACAAATTAAAGGTTACAGTTTTGAGGTGTCGCAGCGAGCCTCACTGATGTGAGGAGATTTTTGCCTCCCAGTCATTTGCATGTTAGGCAACAGCATGTTTTTCCACTTGATGGGTCAGATTTGTTTGCGTAGCTGTAAGGTTTCACCCTCCCCTCAGGGTTGGGCTGGGTGTGTGAAAGTATGCCAAGTATACCATTTGATGCTCCGCTCCAAGGGACTTTCTGCACCTTTTTTTGTTGTGTTTGAACAAAAGGTAAATTAGTGTCATGTTCAGCTCGCCGAGCTACACAGCTACTTTGTGCATGTGTTGAATAAGTAAAGACGTACAATTATGTGTGTCTCTCAGGTTTTTGCCCTCTCCACTCACCCTTACGGCTGCCGAGTCATCCAGCGCATTCTCGAACACTGCCTTCCTGAACAGACGCTGCCTATACTAGAGGAGCTCCATCAACACACAGAGCAGCTTGTGCAGGTAACACACACACACACACACAAACCAACACTCTCTTTCATCTTCCACCAGTTATCTTTTTCAGGCTGATGACGCCTCATCTTGGCTTAAACCAAGCTTCTCTCACTCCAGATTTTTGAAGCTGGCTGCATGTTTGATGTGTCGTCAGAGGCACCAGCTGGTGTCCTCACGCGTTTTAGTCAATGTGTTTTGTTTTATTTAGGACCAGTATGGCAACTATGTCATCCAGCACGTTTTGGAGCATGGGAGAGCTGAGGATAAGAGCAAGATAGTGGCTGAGATCAGAGGAAATGTACTGGGACTCAGCCAGCACAAGTTTGCCAGGTAAATTCCAGCACAGAGGCACACAAACAGAAAGCTCGCCGTCTTCCAAAGCCTTTCATCAAAAGCTTTTACTTTCATTTCTCCGGAATTTCAACCAGTCTTCTTTCTTTCTAAATGTGTCTAGCAACGTGGTGGAGAAGTGTGTGACCCATGCATCACGGGCGGAGCGGGCAGTGCTGATAGACGAGGTGTGCAGCCTGACTGAGGGCCCCCACAGTGCCTTATACACCATGATGAAGGACCAGTATGCCAACTACGTGGTGCAGAAGATGATCGACGTGGCCGAACCCACCCAGCGCAAAATCGTAATGCACAAGGTAAGAGGAGAGACGAGGGTCAAGATGCTGACAAACCTCTTCAAGAACAATGTTTATACTAGAATTATTCACAGGATTGGTATACATCTGTGACACTGTCTTGAGAAGAGGAGCACTCATTGTTACAACTGATTACTCATTTTATTTTCCCTTCATAGCAATCAAAACACGGTATTTGTGATTGCAGGGTTGGGAACAATAGATTGTATTATGAAGATGTTAAAGTTTAACCCTTTTATGATGATATGAGTAAGCGTTTGTTGGTTAGAAAACAATTTGTTCAGGCAGACTGTGGAGGTTTGACAGGTCTGATGGGATTGGGGGGCGTAGCGTGACATCCGGCTGCGGTTTATGGATCTGGTTCAACTTATCTGCTGCATGTTGCTGCTACAGCCATGATTAGACTGGTCAAAACTCAGTGATGTCTTAAACTAGTTTATTTTGACTGATACAAAGAAATTCAAAATTAAAATCCTACAAACGGAAAAAAATTTTAAAGCAGCAATTATCACAGCTTGACTTTTGTTTTGATTGAATAATTGTTTCAGGACTTACTCAGCCTTAAATATTGCTGAAGGGAAACAGGGTATGTCTCTTGTCGGCCCAGCTCTGCATTTACCTGCATCAATAAATCTAAGAGGTCACTGGTTCCCTAGGCAACAGCACTAAAGCTGACATAAGCACAAATTATTATTGATTTCTAAATCCGTTGGTGTTTGATGTTGACAAACAATATAGATTTTTTTCCTGTTGGGTGTTGTATCTGTTTTGAACACAACATGTGTGTGTTTGTCTGTGTCAGATCCGGCCTCACATTTCCACCCTGAGGAAGTACACGTATGGGAAACACATCCTGGCCAAGCTGGAGAAGTACTACATGAAGAACGGCGTTGACCTGGGTCCTCTCTGTGGGCCTCCTAATGGCATCATGTAAACCGACTGCCCTCTCCCTCCCCTCACCTTACCTTCTTAAAGCTGTCATGTCTACCACCCCCACCCCTCTTGTCTCTGTCTGACCCTTCAAAAGGCATCGTGCCCACTTTCCCTCCCTTTCCAAATCCTACTCACAGAGGACGTTGAGTACCCCTCATACTCCTGTTTCCATGACAACCCTTCGGGAGGAGCCTGTTGCTACAGGCAGCCTTAGTTTTTGTCAGATTATGTTGCCCCTCCCCCACCTGAGCCCAGGCCTACTGAACTGGGGGAGGGAGGGCAGGGAGTGGAGAGAGGTGAGACTTGTTCCACTCATCGCTCCACTCCCTCCTTATTTTTTTATTTTCATTTTTCTTTTCCATTTGTCTCTTCTTTTCTGATCAACTCAAAAATCATTTCACTTTTTGCTACTGCTGCACACACAATCCTAGTGTCCCCCTTTCTCCCCCTCTCCTCCTCCCATCCTAGCTATTTACCACTATGAGATGGAACGAGTATTTAATTTGTCTGACGTCACAGAATCATAGACGAACACACACACACAGACACACACACACACACACACACCATCAGCTAACCAGCAGACAGATCATTTAGCATGGGAGATTCGTTTTCTGGTCTTGCTTCTATAAATATAACGTGTATACTTGGTGTAGACCTTTGCATATATATATAAATATATATATAAAACTTTGTAGTTTTTCTGGTTTTTGATGTTGAATCTGTATCTATAATGTATCCTAGTAGTGACCACATACTTCTGACTGTATAATTGTACATTTGTAAACCCTTGTAATGTAAAAGTGCTTTACCACCCTTTTTGGTATGAGAAGAAAAAAAGAAAAAGCTCACTCTGGAAAAAAAAAATCTTAGAAAAAAAAAAAAACCTGTGCATTTCAGTGTATATTCTCACCTCCTTGGTTGTGACATATGAGTTGTTGTATATTGTAAATTGTAATATCAAATTTTTGTTTTGAAAAGCCCTTTCTATACAGCGTAGTACTTGTACAAAGATTCGCCACGCTTGGTTTTATCTTTATCTTGTCACTGCTTAACTTAAGACGTCGATCTCCCACTGACTCCCAATTGGACACGTTATGTTAGACTTAGTGGTGTCTTCTGGTTTATGTTGAAGGTTTTGTTTTTTTGACCTTTTTAAGATCTTTTTATAGGAATGCTTTACCCCCATGAAACGTGTCATGTGTATGGGTATGCTGGCTGGGTGGGAGGGAGAAATAACTTTTACTCATTTAACCCCCCCCTCCTCTCCCCTTGAATTACCCATGACTGTTTTCAGAGGGGTAAACCCATGGATTGTACAGAGGAGATTCTTGTGTTTTTTGGCATTTCTCTAGTGCTGTAAGTGCTGTATCATACTGTCTATGTCCTTTTGGGTGAGAGAGGCAGCCCGCCACAGCGCGGTGTACATTTGGAGCAGCCTTGTGTATATTTACTACGAGCACACCTGTAACCATATGTGTATAGTTAACAGAACCTGTGTATGCTTATTGCCTGGGCAACTATTTTTTGTAACTCCTGTTGTAGATTGTCTCTAAACAATTGTGTGATCTTTATTTTGAAACCAAACTGAACAAAAAAACTTTGAAAATTTAACCGTCTCAAGTGTGATTCATTGTATGTTGTATGTGCTCGCGCACAGTCGAGGGACAGCAGGCAGACTGCTGGTTTTATCTTTATTTTAAGTGTCTGCTGCGTGTGTATATATAAAAAGAGATCAGGATCTGTGCCACAGTTTCTGTTCCAGCCATCTGAACGAATGCCTGCAGTAATAAGTCTACACACCGTATGAGTCAGAGCGGGGACTACTTGCTTGCTCCTGATGCTCTAGTTTCTTATACTGACTGATTGATTAATTCAGCTGGCATCTTGTTGCATGGGCTCTGACTTATGGCAACCAACAGAGATTGATCACTTACAGTAATGACTCTGAATAAGGAATAACTTATGTCTCTGTGATGGATACACAAAACAGTGGCTATTACTCTGATTCAAAAACTATCCATCCACATAATTATTTACATGACGAGTAGATGAGCAATGGGGAAACTCTTTGTATCGTCAGTCTAGGGTTACTGGCGTTTGAGGAGAGGACAAAATAAAAGTTGATCCACATAAAGCCTTAATGCTTTAATTATATGTCAGACATGAGTAATGATCCCAAGGTTTGCAACAAAAGGCTGTCGGGCTACAATGCACCATTGAACAGATGTCCTAACAAAACATACCAACCCTGCTTGTGGCCTCCCAGTTCTATTTTATGTCTCAGGAAATATGTCCAGCTTTTGTTTGTAGCATGCAGGGCCTAAGCACAACAACCAGGATGTTACTTTGAAAAACAAATCAGGTTGGGTGTGATGTAGGTGACAGTAATCCCGTGGTTTATTGGTTTCTTTAAGCACATCATAAAACATGTGCTATAAATGTAGGTTGTGGTGGACTGCAGTTAGAGTTAGAGTTAGACCTGTAGGCTGTTTTATGGATTACCAACCAGGCAAAAGTAGGCAACTTGCAGGGCCCTGACACACAATAAATACAGGCTTTTGGAGCACCTGTGGCTCTGGTCCCAGGGGTAATTGCCCACTTTTACCAGGTTGGTTTGTGGTAAGCCGAGTCCAAAAAAAATGTTTGTTTTGTCTACCAGTTTTGTACAATGGCCCTGTATCAAAATGTAGCCTACAGCCTTTGACATGAAACCAAATTACAGTAGTCAAAAGAGGAACCTTTAATGGTTTAACGTCTTAAACAGTATAAAAATATATATTTGTGTGGCACTTTTAAAAACAGATTTTAGATTTAAAGTTGTAGGCTCTATGAAAGGGTGCATGAGCTACACTAAAATGCCCGTTTTGTGTGCTTTAATATCAGATAACATTTAGCTATTTGATAAAAGGGTTTCGCAAGACTCTTGGCTTTTTTCCAGGAGTTTGAAAGAGAAAGCAAAACTAAACAAACTATCCACTGTGATGAATGGTGAGTGGGCGAGGGAAGATGATCTAGTCCAGCTGCTGTTGGCATCAAGCTCAACTTAAAAGTAGTTTGGGGGTCTTAGCTGTTGAATTAGGTAAAATATCTCAACCAATTTAAAGTGTTAGCAGGTTTTAGTTTTATTTCTATACAGGTAATTCAGTTTTCAATAACAGATAATGGCTTTTAATTATTAATTTCCCTCGTTATCAGTTATCTTAGAGCCGTTAACAGTTAGCTTAACTGCGCGGTTGCTAGGCGACGCAAGTAGGCTAACAGCGCAAGCAGCGTATAAATATTTACGCGTGCTGTGACGTAGGCACAGGTGTGAGCTCATCGGGGTTTGTTTAAAGAGACAAAAAAAAAAAAAAAAACCCGCCTTGACCGTGATTCAGCCAATCACAGCAGAGCATCCGAGGTAGCCGTTAAAAGGTGTGTAATAATGGCCACCACCTGAGCGCACAAACACACAAAGGCACAACCGTGAAACCCTGCGGTGAGCTGCGGGGCTGTCCTCATACATATATATATATGTGTGTGTGTGTGTGTGTGTGTGTGTGTGTGTGTGTGTGTGTGTGTGTGTGTGTTTAAAGGCTGCTTTGGGGGGCTGTGGGTGTCTAAACGAGCTGCAGGGGGCATCCTCGCCTTTTGCTCACGGAGATCCCCCCCACCTCTCTTTAACACACACACACACACACACACACACACACACACACACACACCGCTCCTCCTGCCAGACTCCCAGGCCAAGCAACGTCGCCATACGGAACATCCTGCCCTCGACGGAGAGGGGGAGGAGAGAGAGAGAGAGAGAGAGAGAGAGGTCTGCCGTCTCCCGATAGTAAATCTATCAGGTCTCGAGCGCTGAAACTCGGAGAAACAGACAGAGAAGAGGGAGAAGAGGGGCCTCGCGCTAGTCTCATCGTTTACCGGTGACCTGGACCAGCAGCAGCAGCAGCAGCGCGTGAAGCCTTGGATTTAAAAGCCCGAGTAGAAGGACGGATGGTCGCGCGGACGGGCGGCGCGCTCTGAAGTTGGACAGACTACCGGGACACCGACCAGCAAGCAGCAAGCAGCAGCAGCAGCGGCAGCAGCAGCAGCACCAGCCACCATCAGCTTTCGTCCCCTCCCCTCTACCTCCCCAAACCCGGTGAAGGCAGCAGCGGCGGCACCGGGAGGCTGTGCCCGCGCACCCTGACCATGAAGCTGCCTTGGTTACTGGCGCTCACGGCGCTGTTCGCTCACGCCACCACGGTAAGCACGAGCTTCCGATCCTTTGTTAACCGGGGGAGCACACAGGACATTTTTTTATTTTTTTATTTGTGCATGTGTGTGCGTGCGCGTGCACGTGCGTGTTGCGCTATCATTAATGAGACAGTGATGTCGGTGATCGGTAGGAAATCCTGCACTCGACCTACTTATCAAACCCTTATTGGTCGTCCGTGACTCCCGCTAGGGGGGCTTGCGACTCCCGTGCACCCCCACCCCCCGCTTTTACGCACACACCCACAGACACACACACACACACACATACACACACCAGCCTTTGTGTCTCAGTGTCGGGTTTATCGTGGCCTGTGTCCCCTCGAGTCAGGAGGTGTGTGCGTGCATGTGTGTGTGTGTCGGTAATTAGCGGGTAATCTCTAATTGAGCTTAATTACGGGTCTTTGTGCGGTGCCTCGGTATGTGGTGTCTGTGCCACCAGCTCACATCCTGCCGTTAATTTGAGGGGCTCCAGTCATACTGCGGCTTTAACGACTTTATTACCGGGTAGTCGCGCTGTAGGACGTGTGTGTGTGTGTGTGTGTGTGTGTGTGTGTGTGTGTGTGTGTGTGTTAGTGGGGATTAGATGTCCGATCTCTAACCTGAGAGAGATGCACGCTCCCTTCCCTTCATTACCAGATAACGGCGGCCTCATTGTCCGGATGCCAGAATCCGACCGGGGGCATCCTCCCGGAGGTGTGTGCATGGGCGTGTTTGTGCGGCAGTGTGGTGTGTGTGCGTGTGTGTTTGTGGCGAAAATTGGGTGGGGTAACGGTGAAGTTAACGGCGATGCGGTGCGCGAACGAAGACTTGGATGGAATGATGTCATCGGGAATCGCGAGAAGGGAAGCTGATTGGGAATGCGTGAGCTCCTCCACCTCTCTCTCTCCACGCACCTCTTCTCCGGATCCACGCCGAGCGCTTCACGCCCCCCCCCCACCACCACCACCTATCACGCCCACACCTTCCGTTACCGATTTATCCAAATTTATCCTCTAAGGAGGAGGTGGTGGTGGATGAAGAGGAGGGTGGAAGCTCATTGAATCATTGAGAGAAAGGGAGGCTTAAAATAGTCAAAAGATGGAGTTTTCAATGCAAATATTATTATATATATTATTATTATTGCTGCTCAATAGTGAGTGCTATAGTAATCTTTATAATACACCACCTCCACCCGTGGTCAGATTAAGCTGCTTTGGGACTAAAATGTGCTGATCTCCACCTACTACCCTCTGTGCAATGTGTATTTACCCTGTCCCATAAAGTCCAGTGCAACCAGTCCTCCTTCCCTGGAATGATAATTAAAGATCCCTTCCAGACGATGTTTGTTTGAGATGTCTCCTACTTCAGTCTCGGTATATGGGTGTATGTTTTTCCCCCCTCCATCACTCCTGAATCATGTTGCTACACCCACGTTAAAAAAAAAAAAAAAACAGACTCAAGCACAACTTTCCCCTATCAGGAGATAAATGAAAATGAAAACAACCTTCTAGTGTCAAACTCTGCACTACGTCATCCCTCACAGTGGAAGCACAAGAGGAGGGGAGATTTCATTTGGATTAGTTTGTGGTAATTTGATTGAAGAGAACTTGATTCATTTGAAGTCTGTGTAAAGTAAGAATAAATTTGTGTTCTGAGTTTGTCAGACCAAAGAAGAAAGTCAAATTTGAATGATTAAAAATATCAACAAGACGTTTATGAAATTAGGTGTCAAAATCGGGTCAAAATGAGCAGTATTCGTGTTCGCTGAGTGAAGCCACGCCTGCTTGTTGGAGCAGTGAAACAGCAATTTTGAAGCGTGAACTGAAACGTGTCAGATGAGTTCAGAAAATGACACGACTAACTTTGAAACACTTGGGCGAGATCAATTTATCTCTGTCTCTTTGCTCGGGGTGCAGGGGTACGCTCCAGGGTGGCCTCAGCGTGTCATCGAGCCACCCTTTAGGTCCGCCCACAAAATCCTGGACTGAAAACTGGTGAAAAACTGTTTCAAGCTCTAACTGCACATTTCAGTTCAAGGTCTTTGACTGTTTTCCCACATATTTAATTTAAATAATTGCCTTTACACAGACTTCAGGCAAGTTCCCTAACATTTTTTTAAATAATTATAATACAAAAAACAATTGAGGTGCTGTGTACTCTTTGTACTTTTTGAGGCCCCCGGGGCTGGTTGATTGCCTTGTCTGGCCTTGTTCAGTCTCGCTTTGATTTCTTCACTCGGACACAATATTTGTATTGTCAACATCTTGGAGTGTCATTGTGCTGCCTCACTGGTTTTGACAGGGGTTTTCAACACACACACACACGCACACACACACAGTGATTATTACTGGGTCAGTCGGCTGCAATCTTTGCCAGAGATCCTTGGCCTCAAGCTGACCTAATCTGTCTTAAAGTCTACAGATGGAGACAGGTGCGACACATATATACACACACACTTAAATATACACTGTGTTAGGAGTGCACTGTGTTGGAATAGGTAACACACACACACATCAATTGACAGTGTTATAATTGCAAGGCTCACCTCAAGCAACCCAGGCCTTGAACATGCACACACACACACAGTCACAGGCTGACAAGATCTTTCTTTAGACACCGCTTGGCTTGAGACCAACCGACTCTTTGAGTGTGTGTTTCGTCTGACGAGTGATCCCCGGTGTCGTGTGTCTTTGTGTGTATTTCCTGTTATCGGAGTTGTGACATCATTTCCGGATGACTATATTTTTACACTGGAGACTGGTTTTCCCACAGACATCTGTTGTATCCCACAGATAGCCACAGTGTGTGTGTGTGTGTGTGTGTGCATCCGTCTGCCTTTGTGAGAGAGCTCACTGTCCATCTGTCTGTGTGTGGGCTCAAAAATAGTGAATCTCCACTGCCAAAAACTTGTTCTCGCCAGCCCTCGCTCCTTGAAAAGTGTGCGTGTGAGGCGGAAAAGCGCTGTGTTCTTGAGGATCATGTTTAACTCGTGGAATGAATCAGTGTTTTGTGCCTCCGATAGCCGACAAAGCCCCCCATAGAGAGACGAAGAAAGAGAGAAGGAGCAAGAAAGAGGAAAAAATAGCCCATGCGAGGCGGATTGAGGGAGAGTGTGGAATGTGAGAGGCAATTTGACACAGGAAGTGGGTCCTTCTCACTCTCCTGGAGGACAAAGTCCCCTCACACACACACACAGGTAGAAAACACTCCTGGTGTGGAGGAGGTATTTCAGGTGTGTGTGTGAAAGGATGGGTGAGGGGTATGGGGGTCACCTTGCAGTGTGTAGAGGAAATGAAAAGGATCACGGTTCATATCCGGAGCTGTATTCAGAAGGCCGGCGTCTGGAGGTGAGCACGGACTGAGAAACAGAATAACGACGGCCTTCAGGGAGCAAAAACAGCCCCATCTCCCTCCTCTGGCTATTTATGTGCGCGCTGGACGCATACACATGCTGCTGCTCACTCATATCTGAAAGCAATTTCTTATCACATGTGAAGGACCGGCTTAGCAGATGTGTCGCATTTGACTGAAATGACTTTCTCTCTCTCTTGTGGAGAAAGTTTGAATGTTTGATTTCGACTGAAAAAACAGAATTTCCCATTTGCTATTGGACCGATAACGCCGCATGGGGGATGAAGAAACCCGCCGACACAATACCTGTTATTTCGGTGTGTGCTGGAAGAACAATAGGAGCTCAGAGCAAAATCTGGAGTTCAATTAACAAAAAAAAAACTAAAAGCTCAAAGCTGGGCAGAAAAATCTATACAGAAAAAAATAAATAAAAATCCGTATAGCACCATAAAATATTTCTGATCCAAGAAATGAATCCATGCCTTTATTGACCACATTATATTTATATATATATAATAAAATGGAGAGCTCATTACTCCAGTGTTGGCCTCCCTCTATTGGCTACCAGCTATTAGGCAAAGGCAAAGCCCCCCTGAGAACATACACAGTAATGTAAAGTCTCTCGGGTTGGCTAACTAAACTGGGAGGGTTTACCTCTGACTTATTACACGGCTTTGATGGATACACGGTTCTGATTGGTCCATTACAGCATCCTACTGTCTGTTATGCACAAAAATCTGATCATAGATGTTGGACCAGCAAAGTAGACGCAATAAAATAATTTTTAAATGAACATTTTGGCACAAAGTATGTGTAATAAGTTGGATAATGCACAACGAGTGGGTCATTGTTGGCAAAATAAATCACCCTGAAGAGGTTTGTTAACGCCAACAGAAGTAAATCTGTCCAATATTTCACAAGAAAACCAAAGATTAGTTCTCCAAAAACTCTCTCATTTATCATCTCACAAACCCTCATTTGATTTATCTAGGTTGGTCGTCCAACACTTGTCATTGGGGTCATTTCACTGCAGTACTATTACTTTGTTAGTTTAAGTACATTTAGCTGAAAAGTACTTTAAAGACAGTGTTTTTACATTGATTTATTGGTACTTTCATATAAGCAGAGCATCTAAATACGTCCTCAGCTCCCATGCTTATTACTAAATCTTTATTTACTGATACCCAGGGCTGCAGTGCCATGTTGTTGTACTTTCTAATCTCTGTTCGCACTGCCAGCCACAGCCTAGAAAGTACCTGTTTTCTTCAATCATTTGGCTCCACAACATTGTGCAACACTAAACTTCCCCCCCTGTGGAATGTGTTCAAGTCATCCCACGAATTAGAAAGAATGCCGTTATATAGCCTGAATTCATCCAGCTGGAAACTTTTGGCTCCTCTCATCACGACCAGGCAACACACACACACACACAAGCGTCGGCACGTTCGCTCACATGTATGCACCGATGCACATTAACATCCCTGATTATACACACAGATACGCTGCATTCACACAGACACTGGCTGTGATAGTGAATAGTCGCAGCGGTTTTGTTGATTCAGTGAGTCAGAGGGAGACGGAGAACGCTGGAGGTGTTTTAGGTAGGTCAAAACAGGCTAGAAACACAGCTCTTGTAGATACTAAACACACACACACACACACACACACAGTCTCCCTTGCAGTAATTGGGCAGCACTGCGCAGACATACATATATATTCTCTTGGGGGGGGTTAGATGAATATAGAGAGGAGAGGAGGGAGAGGAGAGGGGAGGGATGGAAAAAAGGGAGGTGTACAGACCACAGGATAATGAGAAAGATGGAAGGAGTGGACGGGATAAAATAGAGAGAGGTAAGGATGGAAAAAGAGTTAAGGTAATGGTGAGATGGGCAAAAAAAAAGAAAAAACGAAGTGTGTGATCGAAAGAGGATGAAAAAAGAAAGAGGGTAGAGCCCAGAAACAGAGTGAAGGAGTGAGGAGTGGGAGGCAAGCAGATGAAGAGGAGACGGAGGCGTATGAGTGTTGGATGGTGGGGACGACAGCGAGGGGATGGAGACGGAGGGATGGAGACAGAGCCAGGATGGAGGGATGTGGAGTGAGAGAGAAAGAGAGAGAGAGAGAGAGGGTGGGGGAGGGAGGCGTTCGCTGCTCATTCCCAGGAGACTGTGCTCTACCTGCTCTACCGTCGCTATGACAACCAGCATGGCTGCTGCTATCACAGCTCTATCGCCCTCCTCTCGATCGCCTCCCTTCTCCCCCCCTTCCCCCCCCCCCCCCTCTCTCTCTCTCTCTCTCTCTCTCTCTCTCTCTTTCTCTCTCTCTTTCATTCTGTTTCTTCTCAAGGTTTTTTTTTTCTTGTCACCTGCGTTGCTTCTCTTCATTCACAGCTTTTCTTATCTCATTCTCTATTTTTTGACTCCTCTCTTTTCTCTCCTCCCTTTGCCTCTTTTCTCCTCCTCCTCCTCCTCCTCCTCTCTTGTCCATCTGTCTCACTACTATAAATTAAAAAACAGAGAAGGGAAAAAGACAGCAGTTATGTTTCACCTTCACAGTAGTGTGTGTGTGTGTGTGTCTGTGTGTGTGTGTGTTTGTGCTATTACAGGACTCCAAATTAGAGAGCATAAACGCAGTGCCGGCTCCCGAGACCACAAAGCATTCTGGGATCTTTCTGTGTTAGAGGTTTTGCTATAAATGAAAACCTCAGAAACAGGGCGCCTCCTTCCCACCGACAAACCTTTGTGTGTGTGTGTGTGTGTCTCAGATGCCCTCCGTCAGCAGTATTAATGCTGTTAACTTGGCATTATCATTTCTCTCTCATATCATTCATGTGTGTGTATGTGTACCTCTTTAGTGCTACTCTCTTTCTTGACGCGTTTCCGTAACGATGGGATAATTAGGTTAACGAAGGGACCGGAAGGGCGGGGTCATGCAGAGGTGAAACCCAATGCGGTCTAATGGGACTGCTGGAATGTGTATTTCCTGGCAGTCGGCTGATAAGAGCGGTCTGAGGCCGTGATAAAGCCGGCCTTCACGCTCCCCGACTAGACCCTGGCCTCGATGTGACCTCCATCACACACTCCCTCCATCTGTTGGCTTTTTTTTGTGTTTGTCTGATGGTAACTTTGCCAGGCACGTTTTTTTTTTTTACTCTTTTTTTCCCCCATTGAGACTAAATCCACTGGTGAAACAGTGATTGATTGATTTGGAGCTTTCAGCCATATCAAATGGTCTTCAACAGTGGTAGAGTTTACTTAGCTGTCATGGAGATTAATCTGTTAAAAGCCTAGTCATTGTTAGGATTTCATCCACTGCTAGGGGCTTTGGTTTAGGATCGTTTTGACTGCAGTTGACAGAAAATTAATCTTCTTCTTCTTCTTCTTCTTTGGTTTTCTGAAGTATTCTCAAGTTATTATTTTAAGAAAAACACTTCCTACTTCTGAAATATGAACACAGTCTTTTATGATATCAAACTGAATGTTTGGGGGTGTTTAATCAAGATTAGAAAGAAAGATAATCCTCGTATTAAATGATTATTAAAATAATTGGGGTTTTTTTTCATCCCTAGATTGTTTTGTCAAAGTATAGTAATATATTTTGAAGTGTTTAAGGCGCAGACTATCATAATCACAGATGGGTGATTTTGGGTGGGGACCTTTTTCTGTCCTGTCATTTTCTGTCACCACTTGACTGTTGACTTACTCATAAAACATAAAATGTCCAAAACTCCTTTAAAAAAGAGCCAGAGTCTCAACTTTGATGAGTTACTGCTCTTCTCTAATTTATATCTCTGTGAATCAAATTCTGGGACTCTTGGTACTTTAGGCTCTGGGAACTTGTGATGGCTATTTTTCATGTTCTGTTTTTCACATTTTATAGACTAAACAATCACACACGCACACTTGACAGGTATTGATTTGGCCATAAAATAATATTGTGTATGATGAACTGTGCTGTTTTCCTTTGATATAGTACAAAACAAATGCTAAAACCATTAAAAACAGGGTTAGAGT
Organism: Larimichthys crocea; assembly: GCF_000972845.2. Lineage (NCBI taxonomy): Eukaryota > Metazoa > Chordata > Actinopteri > Sciaenidae > Larimichthys > Larimichthys crocea. The sequence continues at coordinate 39,230,870 of NC_040023.1, read as the reverse complement.
TTTCACTTCATGGCACCAAATCTCTTCTGCTTTGCGCAAAGAACTAGTTTTGTTGGCTGCATGTCATTGGTGGAGACATTTTAATGCCTCTGGCTGGAAATGCTATCACTGTTCCTCTGGGAGCCCATCTTGGAAAATGGCCACTTTGGCCACTCATAGCCCGGTAAGTTTGTTTGCACTTAATAGTGGTAGAGAGTGCTGGTAAATGAAGACACAGTGGAAGTTAGTGTGTGGTCTCAGGGGGTTGTCTTTAAGCCTTTGCAGGAAGAGGTAAAGATCAAGTAAAATGGGAACAACATCAAACCAGATATGAACGGAAGAGATTTTATATGGGTGAAAATCTGAATGGCTTGTTGTGGTGCAGTAATTTGTGAAAGTACTTTACTTCAACAGCTTTCACATCTCATGGGGTGTTGGTGGTGGTGGTGGTGGTGGTGGTTGCAGGGAAAGAGGCTCAGGTCAGAGCTAAGTTAAGGAGCGAAGTTCAGTAAATCAGAGATTTTCTGAGATGCATGCAAGCACATAATTGGATATATGAATGTTTTGTCACCCAATTTGTCATCCCTTCATTTTGTCTCGTCTTTGATCCGGCGTCACAGTTTCTATTTTCAAACGACCTTCATGTCATCGTTTTCTCTGATCACGGAGAGATTTCATCAGCTTTGACTTACGGATATCATTCCTTGATGCGTGATTCCCGTCAACGCTGATAGAGAATTAATTCCAGTTTTATTTTTATTCTTGTCTGCGGGGTTTTCGACTCATAATTTCATTAAAATGAACGGTGACAGAGATCTGCTTGTGTGCTTAATTTGTCATTGGTTGCTAAATTTGTGATAGTAAGGATGCAGGAAGTGAGTATTTATAGATCCAAACCAGGAGGGAGCTTCCTGAGTGCTGCACAAAAAGGGGGATTTTATATAGGCGTGTGTTTTTTAAGTGTGTTTACATGTGAAACGGAGGCAGAGGAGGCAATGGAGGGGCACAGGGAAGCCGCTTGTGCGAACAAGAGTGAGAAATACTGTGTGCGAAAGGCATGTGACTGTGTATGTGTGCGTTTGAATTATTTAGCCTAACGTCCCGACAGAGGAGTGAACGAGGTCAGGAGCTCATTGCTGCAACGTTTTTCCTCTCCCCATCCATCCATCTCTACACCCTCCACCCACCAGCCCCTCTTCTTCCTCCTCTTCCTCCACCGTTGCTGCAGAGAGCCCCTCGTTTATTTTGCCTGTCTTAATAAACAGGAATTTAGTAACAAAAGGCTTCCCACATGTTACTCATGTCACCTCAATTATCGGCAAGCCATGAGGGAAAAACATCGATCCAATTAAATACAGACTCTGAAACCTGCAGAGTGTGTGTGTGTGTGTGTGTGTGTGTGTGTGTGGATGCATGTGTGTGTGGATCTTCTCAAGTAAACCTTTGAACCCTTTGCTTTAAAGGGCTCTTTCAAAGACGTTTGCAGTTTGAACGAGCCACTGAAGCTAATGAGGTGTGTGTGTGTGTGTGTGTGTGTGTGCGTGTGTGTGTGTGTGTGTATGTGTGTGTGTGGGTAGGGAATCTGTAATATTGCTTGGTGGTTGCAGCAGGTTCTCTCTCCCATAAGGCCCTCCATAAACACCTCCAAACACACACACACACACACACACACACACACACACACACACACACACGTACGTTTGCGGTAGCAGGTGATTCATTCTTAATCTTTCATTCCAACAGTTGTGGATTAACCCTAATCTTATCCAACAGAGACCCAGGTCTGAAAGGCTGTCCGACACTGAGAGTGTGTGAGCATTTGTGTGTGTGTGTGTCCTCAAGTGTATTGTTTATTTAGCTGTATGTGTGACATGATAATTGTCTCCCGTGTTGGACTGAGCGGGGTGTCTGTCTGACAGGACGTGACATGACTGAGGCAAATACACATGACAGATTGACAGGTCACACAACACCGAAACATTAGACACAGCAGGAGGAGGCACTGATGGAGGAGAGGCACATTCTTTTGACATTAATTCCTTTTTTGACATTTTAAAATATGGGTTGGAGCTATATTTAGTTGTATATTTAGTTAGATAGTTTACATTTATTGTGGAAAAACATGATGATGTGATTTTTTCCCCTCTTTTAGTTTGGTGTACAAAAAACCCCACCCATCACAGTTTCCCAGAGCCAAAGGTGATTACATTTTTTGTTTTGCCCAAACAACAGTCCAAAACCTGAACATCCTCAGTTTTATTGTGATGTTAGGACAAGGAAAAGCAGCAGATTCTCACATTTGAGAAGCTGGAACCATCAAATGTTTGGACACTAACAAGCTAGTTTCTGAACGCTTTGCTCAATAGGGAGTGCAATCCTCCAGTTTTTGTTGGTGAAACTGTGTGGGAAAAAAAAAATCAAAGAGTTTTAAAAAAAGAAAAGCCTGCATTGCAGGAACAATCCAGAATCTTTAGAGCAGCTCTTCATATTGGGTTGGATGACACAAAGAAGTCCTGTACAACTACAGAGGAGGGAAGAGCATTGTTTCGGGTAAGGTGCGTCCTTGAAAAAATGTAAAGGGCGTAGGTTTGTTAGTGGCCATCATGACACTGCTCAAGCAGCTAACTTGAATCTAGAAATCCCCAGACAGTAGATGGTAGGTGGTAAGAACTCAGAAGTCATGAAATATAGTCACAAGAATATCAAATGTTTGACAGTTTTGCTTTAATTGTTGCTGATGGATGCTCGCTATTGATTGCGGTTAAAGTTATAAAAACAATTTTTCATTTAACAAAAGAAGCTCAAATGTTATTCGGTGCCGAAACAGGAGCAGTCATACAAGAGTCTGGCCTTAATGAAATACAAGTTGGTGTCAACTATTGTTTAATTCTATCTCTGTCAACATCTTTTGATTTTTATCTTTTCATTTTAGTCTAAAACTGTCAAAGTAAAGTAAAATGTCACCACTTCTCAGAATCCAATGTCTTCAAATAGCTTATTTTACCCAACCAAACCCTGGAAAACATTCAATCTACAGAAATAAATAGATGAATATAAAACAGAAAACAACATTAAATTCTCACAGTTGTTAAGATACAACCATGCATTTTTCATATATAATCATTGGTGACTTTATTTTGTTTCAGTACTAAAATATAGTATTTAACTGGTAATGTAAGACTATCAGCATATGATTAATGCCAACTTACAATATGCTTCACAATATTATGTTTATTTATCTCAGTTTTTAACCAATCTTTCTAGGTTTTCTTGTGAAATCGGAGCAGATTGTTCTGTCTCTTTCTATTCTCGCTGCTACAGGCGAATTTCTATCAGCACCAAAATAGGTTTGGGTGTCATGGTGTCATGGTGGTAACAAGGCACATTTACTATGATTGCATCGTCCCCAGTTTTTTGTTGTTGTTGTTGTTGTTGTTGCTTCACGTCGTTTACCCTTTTTCTTCAGCTTCTGTAATGCCCAGAAATATTAGGTATTTAGGTTCAATACCAAACTGTAATTTGTGAAGAATGATTCAGCTTAGTCATGGCTGAACATAAATTGTTTCTTAACACCTCAGGTGGAAACAGAACAAAACAGAAAAGGTGTGGCGACAGATTTGAAAGTGATTAGATATTGTGTGGAGATGGAGGGAGAGGAGATTTGAAGAGAATGAGAGGGGAATGAGGTCAGAGGCAATCACAGACAAAAGTGATATTAAAGCAGGGGTTGGTGGCCAAAGTGCAGAGGAGGGAGAGGAGACGAAAAGAAAAGCAGTTTGGAGAGAAGAAGAAAATGCAGCAGACATGGAGAGGAACGGAGAATGAGTTAATATGTAAAAGTGGTAAAAGGATATGAGTGGCTCATCAGAAAATAGCATGAGATGAATGGGGAGGGGTTGGCTGTAGTGAAATGATAAAAGAGCAAAGGAGCCGACAAGGAAGGAAAAAGAGAGGACGAAAGGGTGGATTGGTGTTCTGGTATCTGCAAAGTGACAGAGGGAAACATAGAGAGAGAGAGAGAGAGAGAGGCTGGTGGTTAACGCAGGCCTGTAAAGAGCTTAGAGCAGCTGAGACGGATTGAATGGAGAGAACAACCTGGACAGGATTACACCGAGACAGAAGAGAGAGGAGGGCTGCAAGAGCAAGATTGTATCACGGCACGGTTTATTTCTCTGTCCACAAGATACACATTCCCACTCGTTTACAACGACACTGACCACAAGCGTCACAATCAGACTATAATTAAACCGAGCCAACGGTATCGGTGAAGTAATGATCACCGATTTTTACACCAAACACTGTGGAGCTAATCTAGGTATTAGACAATTGTTCACCAGCTATTAGTTTCTTCAATCCGCCTCTTAATTAATTAGTCACTGAGTAATGTTGCCCATGGAGGGATGGAGCTATCTTTAACCGTACTGCAGAACCATCAAGTGAATGAACACGCTTGTACCTGAAGCTTGGTGTAATGTTCAGATTTGAGCTGAGGTGATTCAACAGACGGGAGATAATGCCGTCTAAGTGGCAACAGGGAGCTCCTACCAGAATAATATCATACCGTTATCCATTAATCCTCATTATCAAAGTGCTCACGCCTGCCTGCTGCATTTATATGTGAACGTTGCCCCTCATAACAATGTCTGAACTGCTTATAGGCAAGAAAATACTGCCAAACAGTTCAACATGTTAAATGTTTAGTCGCTTTCTGTGTGTGTTAAGTATGTAGCTGGAGGTTAAAGACTGGAAGCTGGGGGAAACAGCTGGCCTTGCTAACGTGTCTTAAAACTGTCTCATTGACACGTAAAAAAATTGTCTTCGTCCATGTACAGAAATGTAGAGCTGACAATTTCTCGTTAAAACACACATACATGGTGTTAGTTAGTCAGCTAACAGGCACGATGGTGCCAAAGCTGGCAACCTCAGTGTGACGACAAGTACTGTATCTGAAATAAGTACTGTGTATAAAATTACTAGCTGATTAGTTGAGCAAGCACTTCAAACAAATACTGATTTCAAACTATTTCATTTGATAGTTTAGGCCGGAATATGTAAAATGATCTAATATTTTATAAGAAAAAAGCCAAGCTATTTAATAAAAAAACACAAATTTAGTGTATTTTCTGTCTCATTAATCTTTTGCCTCCCACTGCAGGATAAAAACTTCACTGCACTGCTTGTACTATGAAATATTAGACGAATGGGAGCATGTAATATATGTATCTACACTTGTCTAGAGCTTTGACTGATTGTCTTCATTATTGATTCCTTTATTGATTATTTTTTGATTAACCACCAAATTCCTTAGTCTATAAAATGTCAAAACAAAAACAAAAAAATACCGGTTATAGTCTAAGATAACATTTATAAATGACAAGAATGAAGAAGCTGAATCATTTTAGTCTCTATCATCACTCTAGTTGTATAAATAATCCAGATATATTGTAGGAGAATATAAAGAAGAAACCTTAGCTATTGCGGCTAGGCGGGTGTTGAAAGGTTAAACATCTTGTGAACCATTTTTGTGAGTCCTGATCACAGTCTGGGAGCCTCTGCCATACATCATCTGATAAATACAATCATATCAGATGACGCAAAATATTGAATAACATCTGCACATCCGCCGAGACAACACACAAGCCTTTTATTGAAAAAAACAAACAAATCAGGACAAAGCAAATGTCTAATTTCCGTCCCAGTTCCCCATGTTGGGTCACGATCAAGTCTTCTGACATTAATTCTGTTAGAGTTAATCAGTATCTCATGATAAATATCTGATTAGGTCACAAGCAGTCAGTCTGCTCGGCCCATTAAGACAGCGAGCGTAGACTGCTGTATCGAGAGTTCACTGTGCCTCCAGATCTCACAACCTGTGTAATTAGTGTTCGATATCAAGGGCTGTTATGATACACGAAGAATCAATCAGCTATCTGGCTGCGCTGACAGTCACTTGGCCTAAAATCTATTGGCTGGAAAGCGCTCTAAGGGCTGGCAGTTCACATACACTTACAAAGTCAGTCAACCAATTGGAGGGAGCTGAGAGAGTGTAGCAAGGTCAGCTGCTCAGGGTGGCCCTGGAGCAGTAATTTGTTTACCTCCTCTGTGTGTGTGTGAGAGAAAAGGTATGGCATCATGATAATAATATGCATCATGCCCTCTGCGCGCACACACACACACGCACAGTTGCATCTTCTCTTTCCAGATTGAATTACAAAGGGCTGATTGGATTTTTCTCCTCTGCATCAAAGACAAAAAACACTCCTCTCTCATTCTCCACCACCTCTGCTTCTGGGTCCATCCATCCCGTCATCACTCTCCTCTCAAGTGTTCTCCGCTTGCACCTTTATTTTCTAAAATTCTCTCTTTTTCATACATCGATTTCTCTCTTTCTCCTTCCCATAATTCCTTTGGGTCGGGGAAGTCGCATGACTGCCATTAGCCTGATTACGCAAACTGTAATTATACGCACACAAGTGCAGATGATGCCTTGTGATCCACATCAAAAATGTGATTCTCATCATCGTGTGGTTGTGTGTGAATTTTCCTGCATGTGTGTGTGTGTGTGTGTGTGTGTGTGTGTGTGTGTTAAGGTTTTTCGATTTAGGGTTGAAAAGAGACCATTGATTATCGTTTGTGAGTGTACTCTGAGTGCCCCTCTCTCTCTCTCTCACTCTTGGTACACAAAGGCATCATGGTCCGCGGGGCGCTCTCTCTCACACGCAGCCACATTTCTGAGCCCCTTTGAAAAGTTCCTTAGAAACACGAGAAAAGTTCCAGCCACAGGCGCCACACCCTCCCACTGGCCCTGCAGAAATAGGCCCATTGAGCCAGGCTATAATCACACACACACACACACACACACACACACACACACACACACACACACACACACACACACACATAAATCCGCATTCAGCCTCACTCCTTCTGCGCTCTCTCCAGCACTTCATAGAAGCAGCCACAAAAACGCAGTCATTGACCCACCAGCCAACCAGCAGCATTCACCGCTCACTGCAACATTTCTCCAACCAAACATCAATATGCTCACCAACACACACACACACACACACACACACACACTGGCACTCCCTGAACGCCACGAACAAATCGTCTAACACGCACCCTCGTACGCACACAAATACACGGTGGCGTATTGTGGAGTGTGGGAGCGGCAGTTGTGTCAGAATCTCAAGGCATTTCTGGCAGCAGGACAGTCACACACACACTCTCTCTCTCACTCAAGATGCATGTTTCATAAGGCCATATATAATAGAAGAGGATTCCACGCAGAGAGGCCTTGTGTGTGTGTGTGTGTGTGAGCCAGCCGGGAGATGTGGCCTTAAATCCTGTTGGATTGTCAGATTAGTGTAACAGCTGGGTCCTACATACAGATATACGTCTCTCTTTCTTTCTATCTCTGGATCGCCCCTCCTCCCATCATACTGACCCTCTATGCTTGGCCAAGAGCTGAATGGCTCTATGCATTAGAGTGTGTTTGTGTGTGTTTGTGTGTCTGTGTGTGTTTGTGCGTGTGTGTGGTGGTCTTACAGCTCCAGTCCATTACACGCTTTCAGACCAGCTGATGTGTCACTACGCAGTCATGTGATCTCTACAGTCTGTGGCGAGTTTCCGCGTCAGCTGCTCGTTTTGTCAGATATACTGAGGCATTAAAGGTTAAACGCACTGAACCGCACCGGATCACGGCTCCTTTAGCTCGCCGATCAGCTGATCACCTTCAAAACACAAACAGAATATTCAGTGTCAAAATTGAAAGTCTTCTCAGTCTCCTTTCTACATTGTGTTTATTAATTCATCCAGTTTTTATAGCTGTAATCCTTCAGATTTCAGTCAATTGTTAATTTTGGCAATTTGGCTCTGGTTACCATGGTAATGGCAAGCCACAGTTTAACGCCAGAGTAAACACTCCTTGAGCAGCTACTTTGAGATACAACAGGAGAGCAGCTGGGGTATCTGTTTACAGTGCAGCCAAACAACGTCATGTAGCTTAAACAAAGAAGAAGAAGTAGTGAGTAATAATTTCAACACAGATCTGACTTCATGCCTAAATTACTATTCTGTAGATGCTTTTCAATTTCAATCTGCCCTAACCGGGGTAAGAGAAACCGTAGCATTTCCCGTGACTCCTTCACAATGAAGCCACTGTATGTTTCTGATGCTGTGTTTGCATTAGCAGTAACCATATGCAGCTTTGATATGGCTGCAGGGAAGTGAATAGTGAACAGAAGAGGCTGATATCAATGAGATATAATTACGCAACACCTGATGACACACGCCTCATTCCCTGTGAATCTCTCGTGCATAGGTAGGCGAGTTGAATCCAGAGCAGGAATGGCGGGCTCCGCCACAGAGAAGTAATAACAGAAAAACAGAAGAGGAAATGTACATATATGGCAAGAGGTCAAAAGGTCTGCTCGAGAAATGACATCACGTTGCTACAAAAGGATGAATTCTTCACATGATGAAGAGAAAGCGGACTGTGTTATGTTTTGTGAAGTGATTTATTTAAAGTGAACCTCAGTCAGTCAGTTTTTAAGACACACCGTGACCTCCAGAATCAATTGTATGAAAGAGGGAGGGAAGACAGCGTCCACCTAATGAGGATTAATGGTCGAGCTAACAATGAAGTAAAGGCGATAGCCTTTGACTGATATGAAGTAACTCTATGCTCTGTTGAAGGTACACTGAACACTGCTTAAATGGATTTGGGTCTATTGTTTTGTAACAGATACATGAGATAAATGTTGAAAGTCTTTCTGCATGAAAATGGGTCTAAATTGGCTTTCAGTGATCCAGATGCATGAGTTTTCCTCCACCGTGCACCTGTTCTATCCCTGCAGCTCTCTGACCAAGCCATTCACTGTACCATATACCATATTTAGCAAATGCATGACTTTCCATAAGGGCATTCATCACTTAGATCATCTTTGTCCTTATAACTCAGTGGCGAAAGATAATATTAGAAAGATAATATTAGTGCTTGGATGCTTTTCAGCTGTGGTTTGGTGCAGCAGCTTTAGGGCCGGAGCGAGCTGGAATAACAAACTAGAGCCAATGTAATGCCATCCTCCCACAGGTTTTGTACAGGGAACTAATATGGCCAATGTGACTGTGATTTGGATCAGCCATGGTAGTGATATCAGTAAATCTGAGCGGCAGAAAGAACTAAAAATAGTGGAAGGAGGGGGAAAAAAATGTTTTACTCATTTCCTGGCTGTTTTACACCCAACATGTTTACAGTGTATGCCTGATGGTTCACATTTATCGGTCATGGAGAGCACTCGTGTGTGAAAAACAAGAGACAAACATGCAGGAGAAGATCAGAAATGTGTTTGTCGACTGACTAAATCAGCGTCTTTACCTTCCCACTCACACATGGATCTTTTTGATTTCAGATTAGAACATATTTTAAAATTACAGACGCATCTATAAATGTCTTTATTAACTTTAATTTTTTTGTTGCGTAACCCAGATTATTTTGGTCACTTTTTCTATAAATCCTCATTCAGTCTGATTTTTATCCAAGACGCCCTGAACAACTTTGCAGCTTTTAAGCAGCTAATCAGTGTAAAATTGCTCAGCGGGTTCCTTCTTGCAAACACTAAGTGATGCCCGCTTATGACCCCCTGCTGCAGCTGTTACTGCAAAGAATCTCTTGACACTAAATGATAATTTAACTTTGAGATTTTGAGCTATTTTACTTGGCTCACTGCGGAAAAAGAGGCCCCGGGTGCTGAAAAATACTTATTATTATTTCACAGGAGGCGACATAAATCACACACATTAGAACTTTGACAGTAAATGTAAGTATTAGGAATATGGTTTGGAAATCATTCTGATGGATGCGGAATGGGTTTTAGCCACAGGGTGACAGTTTTTATGTCATTTATTGTGTGAAAAATCGTGCATGCTTCTTATTTAAAGGTGCAGTCCCTCTTTTTTTATATTGCCTAATAGCATCGCAGTTTATAGCTGAGTTTCTTTGCATCAGTAGTGCTACATGCAGCAGTGTAGACCTGCTTTAAGAAATATAACCTGTATCTGTCTTTGGTTTAATATAACAAGTTGTTGCATGCTCTTTCATTGTATGATTTCTGTGGATAGGACTTTTAATATGAGCATTTGCATCCACTTAAATGAATTTTCCATATATTACACATATACAAATAGACAAAAATAATTATGAGTATTTTTTAATTAAACCATAAAATATGTAGTCATGATGTCTACAAAACATCTCACGTCACACACTGAAGAAATAAAATTAAATAAAAATAAAACATTTTTTATTTTCAAGATGACTGTGCACCTTGACGTCCAAGAGACTCCATTAAAGGCTTCCACACACACTTTCTTGCTTTTCCTCTAGATGCAATCTCCTTTATCCATATATGCATCAAGGGTATGTTCATTTTTCTCCAAGATAAAGTGATCATCTGTCTGACCTGCAGGAGTGCAAAGTCAATGACTTTTTTTAGGACTGAAAAGTTCTTTGGAAATATATCTCACTCCAACAATCTCAGATATAGTCAGAACAACTGCTTTAAGTCCTATACACAGTGATACAGAGCACCCTTTTCTTCTAAGCATTTAATACAAATGTCTGGGACATCAGGGGGACCAACGGTTTAGTTTGACCGGAGTAATGTTAGTAGCTTCATTCTCGTATTAATGGATTGTTTTGGGGATTTAAAGCATGCTGTATGTCTTCTTGAATATCCAGTCTCCATGCCTCTGGCCTGTCAATGGCGGACTTATCATATGACATGAAAGCGGTATAGAATAAAGAAATCTGTCTCCTTCTCTTTAGGTGTACAAGTATGAGCTCATATAAAGGTCTGTTTTTAAGCATTTTGTGGACTGATGAACATGGCAGAGGTGGAGAAGTTGGTGTTATCAAATGAATGAAGTCACTTAAACATCAGCCAAAGAGATGAAAGTATCAGATCTCTGTGACGCAATGAGGAGGAGACTGTCAATCAACACGTGAAACAAAAATAAATATATATTTCCACATTCTTTTTCACCCCTCTTTCTCACGAGAGCTGCATATCTTTAGACCCATCGGCTCATTGAGTGTCCATGAATGAAGGAATGTATTTGAGGATTTGAAGTCATCTCTGTAGACTAAAGCAGGCTTTCATTGACCCCCTTGGCTGTAAGCATGCAGGTGTTGGCTGTTTTAACTTTCACAGGAGTGCACCTGACGTCATTGCTACAAAATACTGTCTCGACACGTGACCGTGTGTGTGTGTGTGTGTGTGTGTGCTGTAAGGTGTCATCGAGTGTCTTAGTGGTGTGTCTGTGCAGAGGCTTTCTGTGCTAATCTCTTCTGAAGGTGGCAGGTGTCTTAACCAGGCCATCACCTGGTAACCTACTCACAGACACACACGCACACACACACACACACACGTACACATACTGGCTGCCCTCTATCTCTCTCACATCTCCTTGTCTGACTGTAAGTGTGTTAGCGTCAAGGTTGGCTGCCAGCCAACCTGCCCAGCTGGTAAGAGAGGAAAGGCAGGGTGGAGAGTGAGACGAGGCGGAAAAGTAAAAAGATGGAGGGAGATTAGAGGTCACTGCTGACAGGGTTGGGGATCCACTCCGGATGCAGAGAGGGGTGTGGAACAATATAAACAGTAAACAGGCTTCAGTTTTTCCTGTAAGTGTGCGATTAGTCCGAGGGTAGAGAGTGACAGCATCAGCAGTCCACTCATGTCAGCGGGCAGCATCGCTCAAACTGTCCAACTCCTATCAGTTCAGGTCAGGCAGCTGTGGAGAGGAGCAGACACGGAGCACGGCCGTGAATCAGCAGCTGCTTCATGAAGCGTGGGTTTTTCCACCTACAGTGAATTAAACTGCAGGGAGGTTATAAACGTGGGCCATAAAGATCACTTTACCTCATTTTGAGGCTGATCTGGGTCTGAAAGTCCTGCCAGATGATTATTGCTATCATGCTGCGTTCAAGTACCCGCTCGACACGTTTGACATCCAGCACTTGAGCTCAGTCAGGACACCCACATTGAGGTTTAAACCAGTCATTGCAACAATAACACACGTTTATTTTGGGGGGTGTGGCTCTGCTCATATGAGGCTTTGCTAGAAATGACACAGGCTGTCACATGCATCGGTTCAGACTTTATTGGCCTTTATTTGCTTTGAAGATGAATTTTAGGATGCTCTAATGCTTCAAAATTATGCATACATCTGAGAAATATCCAAGCGAATTTATTCCCTCGCTAAACAAACAGTGCGGTGTGAACAACGGACATGACCCCGGCCTCTTTTTCCATTGTGTTTCTGTTCCCTCTCCTCCTGCAACACTGTGGTTGCAGTAAATGGACGGACAGCTAGAGGAGTGGGACTCACAGATGGTGCCAGAAAGCTGAGGGAGTATTCAAATGATTCTTCACAGTTTGAGAGCTCAGAGATGCTGCAGCGTTTGAGAATATTCGCCCCGATAAAATCTCACATATTAAAAAGCGCAATTAACGATTATTTCTCCAAAGCAGAGCAGCATTGCGTCTAAGGTATCAGGAGCTTAAAATGCTTATGTCGTTGTGTATGCGTATGCGCGTGTGTGTGTGTGCCAGGCATTGTGCAGCAGCTACAGCCTCTCGGGTTACTGAGGAATGCATTTGAAGTCAATCACAATGAAGCTTTCTATCTGCCGAGCGAGCCTAAAGGGGATCTCCAAACTGAACTGAACTGGACCAGCAGGAAAATCAGTCAAAGAAAAAAAACGATCATCTTCGGCCAGTTAATCCTGTGTGTGTGTGTGTGTGTGTGTGTGTGTGTGTGTGTGTGTTGAATTAGTTTGTATATAACTACCTCTGGCTCTGACTTCCAGTAGCTGAGCTGCATATGCCCATTGTTCCTACAGACACTTACACACACACATCATAGTCGTCTTTCTCACATACTCATGCTGGTAATTGTCAACCTTCACACACACACACACAAACACACACACACGGACACACTGTCAGGTTGCTGCAGTGTTGACACTTTAATGTAACACGCTTCTAATCTTGCATTTTCCTTTCATCTCAAATTAATCTGGAACAAATCAGTTCCTGTAGAACATCTGTGAAACCGCAGCATTGTCAGCTCAGGTAGGGAAAAAAAAATCAGTCTAAAAAAAAATCCAGGCTCTGTAGCTATAAAACAAGCTGACACGCACACGCACACTCTCACAGCGCAGCTACAGTGTATAGGATCGAATGTATAGTGCAAAGCTTGATGTCAGCTCTGGATCATGTTTCTACCTGAGTAGCTGCAAATGTTGCGACAGCCCTCGGAGGACGCACCTGTGTTCGCTTTGTCAGGACATGACATTATCCCAACAAACACAGATTCTTTGTCTGCTTCGTTTTTTTTTTTTTTGTCCCTCAATTTTATGTTTTCCCCTTCTCTTTTTACACAAGTATACATAATTATATATTCCACGCTCCCAGATTGTTTTAAAATGACTCCAACTGGCACCGCACGTCTTACATCGGCAGTGCTTCATATGTTGCCAAAAACCCGGATTGCATTCACTCGGCAGATCCAGTGGAATACGGCTGTCATCTTACTGTTTCCTTTTATAACGAATGGGAACAAAATGCAGCGGTGGAGGGAAATTGAGGGCAACATACAGATGATTTTGGCCCCGGGTTATGCGTGCGGGTGGAGGAGAGCTCGCTGCATCTCGTTGTGGTTAGTTAGCTATGTGGTGCAGGCAGAAAAGTACAGCTGTTTATAGCTCCTGAAACAGAGGCAAAATGCAGAGCTGGCCTTATTCAACTCCCCCAAAATCACATAAAAACACACACACATACACACACACAGATACTGTAGGTCCGAAGGGCATTTGTGTGTGCATGTACACACGCCCCACAAACAAAACCTGTGATTATACCCATCCAGACATGCACACACAGTGTAATTACATACAATGACGCATTACTGCCTCGCCATACCGTGAATTCACACTTATAATATCGGCTCATAAATTAAACATGTTGAAGCACAGAGGGTGATTATGCATGACTGTTAAAGGTTAGGATAAACATAGATGATGTACGTTTAAACACACACCAGGTCCAAATCTGAAAATAAGCAAACAACACAACACAGCACAGACTTTGCAGCTACAGTATGTCCTAGAGGTTGTTGGTGTGTGTGTGTGTGTGTGTGTGTGTGTGTGTGTGTGTGTGTATAGGGGACTTGTAAAAGAGGCCCCTAGGGTTGGCTCTGGTGCCGCCTTGGGGGGGTGGGGTGTGTTTATTTAAGTATGTGTGTTTTTTGTGTGAATTACGCTTATTTTAAGCGGGCTAGCCTCAAGATAAGCAACAGAGTTTAAGATGAAAGGAAAATGGGGCGAAGACGGGGATACACTGGCACAGAGTTTGAGGATCCAGAGGGGAGAGACGAAGAGGGAGGCACCCGTAGAGGAGGGAGCTGGTGGAGCAGACATGTTTTGATGATGTTGTTTTTTTTTTTTTTAAGGTTGTTTATTTGACGTTACATAACACTTTGCTTATGTAGTTAGAGCTTTTACGTGTGTGTGTGTGTGTGTGTGTGAGAGAGAGAGAGAGAGAGAGAGAGTGTGTGTGTGTCTGGTAGCTTCTCACTGGGGGACGGGAATTTCTGTGAAAGGCAAAGGTTGCCCATAGCAACGGCCTTCATTGTAAAACTGATCCTTGGAATACAGGACACACACACACACACACACACACACATTCGCACCATGCTCGCGCTGAGATGTCTTTTTAGTACTTTTCGACACTTTCATGGTTTTGAGATCACCAGGCTCTCCACACACACACACACACATTCACTTGAAGTGTGATGCGCATACACACACTCTCATCCTTCCTCTTTCCTCATATACCCTCGGCGTGTGTCAAGGCTCCCAAACGACTTCAAGTCAATTCCACTTTCAGGAGGTACATATACCGTTTCAGCTTCACCTCATGCTGAGATGTGATGGACTGAGATGCTCGGGTTTCTAGATTCCATTATGCTTTTATTGGCTTTTAAAGGCATCAGGTTTCCTCTGTCTGGAGCCGGGGAGGAGCCTCTGCCTCTTTCTGTGTGTGTGTGTGTGTGTGTGCAATTAGTACCACACTGGCTAGCAAAGACACAGCTCCATAGGGCCTCAGGAAGGACTTAAGATTGCTGGGGAGATAAGTTTGTTTTGGTCACATTTTCAGCAGTGACTGATTTTTCGGAGTACCTGAAGCAAAACTGAGACTTTGTTCTTGGCATCACAACACTGTAGTGTGTATTGAGCTGATTCTAGGCACAAAATGCAGTGATGGAAGAAGTACTCAGCTCTCTTTTACTTGAATAAAAGTAGTACCATACTGTAAAATACAAAAGTTCTGCATTTAAATGATTATTTAAGTAAAAGTACAGATCAGAAAAATGTCTGATAGATATTATTATATATAACAGCAGACTACTTGTATGTGAAAGGGGTTGCTGGAAGCGATTAATGCACAGAAAATCAGCACTAGGGAATGTTTTAACATCTTTCAGCTCATTGTTTTGGTTTTCTGGCCCACAACTTTTGATTTCCATCCACAGCAGGCAGCTGTTTCAGTGAAAAAGCTCTACAGCACAAAACAACAGACAGACTAATAGAGGTGGAGATAATTTCAGCTGCTTCACAGTCCTGTAGTTTCATTTTTTGAAAAAAGTCTTGAAGTAACCAGAAACTATAGCTGTCAGATAAATGTACTGTAGTGTGAAGTAGGAAGTAAAAAAAAAAAAAAAAGGGAAATACATAAAAAAAAGTACCTCAAAATAGTAGTTAAGTACAGCAGTGGAAAGACAGTAAATTTCTTCTTTTTTTTTTAAAGATATTTTTGCTTTTTCAAGTTTATTTAATAGAGACAGCTGAAGAGTGACAGGAATGTGGGGAGAGAGAGATGGGGAATGACATGCAGCAAAGGGCCACAGGTTGGATTCGAACCCTGGGCCGCTCAACAAGCACTCAGCCTTTGTACATGGAGCGGATGCTCTACTTAATGAGCTAATCGACACCCCTAAAGACAGTATATTTCTAAATTAGTACACAGTACGTTTATGTGTGAACTTGTAAATGCGGATGTAATGTAAACAGGCTGCAGTGACAGTGCTCTTTGAAACCCGTCTTCGTAGTTTGAAATGTATCTTTGCACTGCAGTACGGGCGGTGTCTCTTAAGTGCATGCATTTGATAGCAGTATTAGCTGACCCTGTGTGATGGAGGAGCGCTTAAGTGTGTGTTTAAACATCGCAGGGATGTGGGATTGAGGTCAAGAGAAAGAGGGAGATGAATGGAGAGAGAGGAGGGATCAACCTCAAAGTGACCGGAGGGGTGAGGTCATTCACTTCAGAGGTTCAGCCTCCAAACGATCCACGACTAATCTCTCTTACCTGACCCTGGCAGAGGTCGCCAGGCACAGCTTGCACTCTCCCCTCACAGACATAGACAAAATACACCTGGATTACGGCGCAGTGATGAGCAGGGAAGATGCTGTGAAATGATCCATGAGAGACAGTTAGATACATATTACAGGCAGAGAGCCTTCAGAGTGCAGCTGTAAAACTCATTTTGTACAGAAGTGGTTACGGTTATTCAGAAGACACGGTGGTTTTATTCCAGCTCAGAATAGTACTGAAATGATCTAACAACAACAACATTGATCGTAGATTATTAAAGACATTCATAAAGCAAAATACATGTTTGCTTGTTACAGCTTCTCAAATGCTGTATTTCTCTTTTATTACAGTAAATTGAACTTTGGATTTTGGACTGTTGGCCAGACAAAACAAACATATTAAAGGTGTTGCCTTGTGCTCTGGGAACTCGGATTGCAATGAACCTGAGATGGATATCATGAAACCTGAGTGACTCTCTCTCTGATTTGTCATGCAGCTCCAACATGAGGTCACATTTGTGGTTTGGAGTGAAATGTCTCAACAGCTCCTGAGTGCATTGACATGAAATTCAGTTCACACATTCATGTTCCTCTCAGGATGAAAAACTTGACGATTCCATAACATTTAACCCAACACTATCATCAGGTCAAACTTTAAAAGCCTCAGCTGTACTTTGTGTTTACTGCCGCTAAACTAAGATGGTGAGCATTATTATTTTTTTATTCTTCTTTCATTCAGTTTTTTGGTTGTTATTATTATGGGGCGGCTGTGGCTCAGGTTGTCCACTAATTAGATGATCGGTGGTTCCTCCAATCTGCATGTTGAAGTGTCCTTGAGCGAGATGCTGAACCCCAAATTGCTACTGAAGTCTGCGCCATCGCTGTATGAATGGTTAGCTCTCAAAAAACTGATGAATGTGGTGTAAAAGCCATTTGTCAAGGAAATATGCCTGATATTCTCTTGCTCATGCTTTTTTAAAATGTGAGGATTGATTTTCTCTTTTATATAATCAGAAACTGAATATCTTCCTTTTTGATTTTATAATGCTGGTTGGACAGAATAATGTATATATCAGTGTAGATATCAGTAGCATCATTAATAAATAATTGTGAGCTCACAAGTGAACTGCTTCTACATGCTCTGGTACTTAACAGGCTGAACATCACTTATAACTGACACGTTAGAAAAGTCTGAATGAAGTCCTTCTCTCCTTAAAGGCTTTGATGTTGCTCTGCCAAAATCCCGGCTTTAGATCAACTCATTAACTATGCTCCTCCATAGACTCACAGATGTTACCCTGTCCACCATGGTGCTGCCCGCGCCTCCTCTCAGACAATTGTGTGCGTGTCATTGTGTGCATGTAATCTGCCAAAGTGGTTTCTCTTTTAAATGAAATGACAAACAGCTCAGTTATCCATGATGAATAACCTGATGTCATCTGTACCCCCCCCCCTCTGTGTGTGTCTCAGGGACAGAGTCTGTCACCCCCTATCGATGACGAAGGTTCAACAAGAGACGAGTTCTACGACGATGAGGACCTCTATTCAGGCTCCGGCTCTGGCTGTAAGTGTGTGTCTCAGTGTGTGTGTGTGTGTGTGTGTGTGTGTGTGTGTGTGTGTGTCTCACGCCCTGGTTCTTTCAAACTCGACAGCTGCTGGGTTTCAATCTGTTGACCCTGAAGACCCGCCACCCCCTCCCTGTCCTGGAGTTATGGTCGCTCTGTGCCCCAGACACACATGCACAAAGGCCACGGACACACAATCACACAATGCAAACATGGCATTTGGCTCGATGGACAGGTTTCAATACAGATTTATAAAAATAAAAAAAACTTTTAAACACAGACACACCTTTGCAAACAAGCAGCAACCAGGGCTCGATTCCCCCAGATCTTATTTACTCTAATGAGATTATAGTCCATACAGATTAGGCGATCACACGCACACCAGCAGCAGCACCCATCTGCAAGCGTCCCTTTGCGTTAGAGTGAGTTGGCTGTCTGCATGTGTAGGAATTACCTACTTAAAGTAAATCACATTGGTGTGATTCGGGCTGATTTTCTGATCTGGCTGTTGAAGCTCGAGCATGGCTCTCCTTATTAAGCGTGACTCATTGAGGGCTGCCCTCGGTTAAGGCACTGCGCTAGTGGAGAGCACACTCAAAATAAATTACAATTCAGAGCAGGAGAGTGCAGCAGAGGCACCCCCTGTGGTTGAAACAGCAGTCCGGCAAATTGCTTTATCTCAAACCGTCATACAGCGCCGTCTGATTGCAAAAGAAGAGCTCGTTTTCATCAGACAGATGCGCATTTTGTGTCGCTGCAGCTTCTGAATGTGACATTCGGAGGCGTCTGATAAGTTCAACAGAAGCTGCATTGTTCGAGTCCATATTTCGATATCCTCTCCAGCTCCTCTGTCAGCCTTCATGTCTTTGTGCCTGTAAATTCAATTTGTCCTCTTTCAACCCAGGGAGCTTCACTGCTATAACAAAATGAAAGGTGGTATAATACTATTATGAGATTTAAAAAGAAAATGAATCAGTATGAGTCTGCACCATTGTCTCTTTTCCTTTCTTCTCTTTTCTCCTCTAGTCTCCTCTCCTCTCCTCTCCTGTCCTCTCCTCTCTCTCCTCTCCTCCCCTATCCCAAAGAAATGTCCATCCACTCCAAAACACCAAGCAAAAACAAAAAAAAAAGGCAATCCCTTCTTCGCCATCTTCATCCTGCCAACAACAAAACTGCACATCACAGCCAACATCTGCTCTCAGTTGGTTAAACCTCACCTCCTGCTGCTGACGTTTTAATACAGCTGAAATCACAATTTACTGGAGTTCTCCTCATTTACATATTTTTTCCGTTTTTGTTGTCAGACAGTTAAACAAGCAGAAAATAGAGATTTGATTGAGGCTCTGATTGCCGTGCTCATTTGTCAATAAAATCGCCGCGTTATGAGCCAGGAGTCATTTAACAAAACAACCATTGCCATGCCGTATGATTGACTATATTGACATTTAGAGTGAGTGATTGGAGAGAGGGGACGGAAAGACAAAGAAGTGTGCATCATGAGTCCTCCAATCTTCTCTGGATGTGTAGTACTAAAGTGCTTGACTGCCCCTTTAACTTCCCACCACCGTTTTTCAAAAGCTTTTCCATGCCCATGCTAAAACACAGTGTTTTCAGATTTATTTACTATGGAGAGCTGTTTTGACGAGCTCCATTTTGAGGTGAGAAAAATGCAGATAAAAGTCCAAACCAGAGTGTAGATGAGCATCATGGCAGGACCTTTCTCCATCTCTCTGATCTCAGAGTTCTTGTCTGGTTCTCAACTGTAGCCTGTCAAATAAACTGCCCAAAAAATGATGTAAGAAAATCACTTCCCATTCTATTTCGTACACTATATTTATTATGTCTGCAGTGTACAATTAATGCACAATATTATCCTCAAAGATCCCCACAATGAAACAAAATAAGCAGAGCTCATGACATGCACATGTACTCTCACTGTGTAACGTGTCAACTTTAATAGACCCAAAAAAAGTGAAGTTGTGCAACACTACACTTGTTAGTGATGATGCCAAATTGACAGTGACTTCTGAAATCTCAATTTACTGCTCAATGGAGAGTAAATTACTAAGTGTTTATCATAAAGGGAGGAGTGAATGAGTGACGGAGGGATTGATTTCAAACATAGCCTGCTGTCTCATTTTCTGATTCACTGTTTGCGTGGGCGGTGGTTTGAGTGATGAGCGCGTGTGACTGAGTGAGATGTGTACAATTTTACATCTGTTGATCTTCAAAGAATAAGTGTGTAAGAATATGTCAGACATTAAATATGATATTCACAAGGTTTAATCATTTGAAAATAAGAATCTAAAGAGGGAGTGAGTCCGCTGTGTTGCTCTCTGCAGTATGCTTGGAAGGCCAGGGTGAGGCAAGGGGTATTCAGTTGGTTGAAATTTGCAGCCTGTCAGCTACTTGCAACTAAATCCAATACTAGACCTTTAAGTCATTTTTAAATTCACTCCTCTCTTCTGCTTTCCAGTGCCTGATATCAGAATGAGGCCGACGTCGGTGGGTGTGTCCTACACCACAGAAGAGCCCCTCCTCCTCTCCACGACCCAGGCCACTGGCCCCGCCCCCTCCGCCTCACCTGCGGCCGAGCCGAGCCCCAACCCGGAGGACGCCACGGCCACCCCGCTTCCCACCGAGGCCGATGGAGAGAGCGGTTTGTTCTGGGATAGAGAGAAAGAGCTGGAGAAGGAGAGGGAGGAAGAGATGGAGAGAGAGCAAGAGAGGCAGAGGGAGCTGGAGAGGGAGAGAGAGCTAGAGAGACAGAGGGAACTGGAGAGGGAGAGACAGTTGGAGAAGGAGAGACAGTTGGAAAGGGAGAGAGAGAGGGAAAGAGAGAGGGAACGAGTCCGGGAGATGGAGAGAGAGAAGGAGAGGGAGAGAGAGCGTGAGCGAGAGAGGGAACGTGAGAGAGAGCGAGAGAAAGAGAGAGAGAGGCAGAGAGTGCGTGAGCTTGAAAGAGAGAGAGAGCTGGAGCGAATCAGGGCTGCTGCCCAGACCACTGCTGCCCCACGATCCCCTGCCGCTGTCCCCGTGGTGACCACCAACCCGGCAATCAGCACCGCGGAAAGTGCAGCTCCCTCCGCCGGTTCGGATGACTTGAGCACCACAGAGGAAGATGAGGATGTCTACCTGTCACCTGAACCCACGTCGTCTTACCCAGGATTCGACATGGAAATCACCACAGAGGAAGACACGCCCACCACAGAAGAGACCACCCCTGAGCCCACGACAGCTGCAACGACCACCACGACAACCACCGTCGCCACCACTATCAAGACCAGGGTCCCCTTCAGGCCCAGGGTTCCCATGACGACAGCCACTCAGGTGGCACCAACAGAAAGAACGATTCGCCCACAACAGCCCACAACTTCACAGGTAAGGTCACATTATTATATTAATATAGAATATAAACAGTGTCTATATTTGGTCTGACCTCACCACTCCCAACAACAAAATACAAACTCAGCACAGCAGCGAGCAGGGAGGGACAATAATAACTTCCTCCCACAGGGGAGCACAGAACGACAATTCATGCTTTCAGGGGAGTTATGTGACGTAACTATTTACTCATCCACCTGCCAGGCAGCCATCTCCACTGGTTGCTTGGCAACGCCACATGATGCTTCGAAGTCACTGCACCAAGGCATCGTTTGCCAAGAAATATCTACAGCACACAACTCCCCCACAAATAGTTTTTATATGAGTGTTTGTGTATGGATTAAACAAATGCACAGGCAGCATGTTAAGCAGAAAGCTTTAGAGATCCAGGCTAGCTGTTTCCCTTTGTTTCCACTCTTAATGCTAAGCTAGGCTAATCACATCCAGTCTCCAGGTCCATACAGATGTGAGAGTGCATCTCTCAGAAAGAAGGCAAAATATGAAAATATTCCTTTAACAAAAAGATGCCACATTTCTCAAAGAAAAGACCAAAACCAACATCATAAGTCAAATTAATACTTTTGTAAGACGAGATTTATTTTTGAGATGACATGATTTTTGCTCAGGTTGAGTTAGAGTATTAATATAATTTAATTAATAACAACCATTTGTGTCCTTTCAGTTAGAAAAGGACCTTGCCTGTAAAATAAGTGATTGTCTATATGGGCCGAGTGATATGAAGTGCAACCTTGACGTGATGTATCACATTGTTGGTCAGTGTTGAGTTGTCCTACAGTTGAGGCGGACATTAAAGTATTCATAACACAGAAGAAGCTGTCCGTGTGTGTTTGCTTGACCCACAGCTCAAAACTAATGTAATTTAGTAAAAGTAAAAGTTTATAGTTAACACTAAGAGTAACCAGCGTTACACTGTCATTACTGAATACTTTTCTACCCTGTCATTGCCACTGTAAACATACATACTGTGTGACATATATATTATATATATGTATATATATATTATATTTTTAATGGCTAAGCGAGTCTAGTACAGTTTTAGGACATAAAAGGAGCTCTGTGGCACAGAAGAAAAAGCTATGTCGAGGTTCGGCTATGCAGACAATATTTAATGTTGGTTCTGATCATTTTTATGAGATTTAACAATAACCTTCTCAAATGTAGCATAAAAACAAGCACATGTACAAGAACAGTCTAAAATTGGTAAAATGGTGATTTAAATCAGGCACTGTTGAGCAAAGAATAAATGAATGAGACCACAAATCTGGCCACGGATTCGATATGCTGCACTAATGGACTTATTTCGGTCAGTACCAATAAACTATTGAGGTTTGATACCCACCCCTAAATCTGACTGCCTCTTTAACACTGACAGCTTAATTATTTACAGGCCAGAGTAATTTCTCTGATTGGTGTGCTTCTGTTTATTTGCAGTAGTCCTGCATTAAAGCATGATACATTTAGATTCCCCTGGTTTTCCACGTTGTAATTAAGCTGCCAGGTTTTATGAAGTGTGTATATGTTTTGGACAATATGCAACTTTCCACCAATCAGGACATACAGAGGCTCATTGTTTCAAAGGGGGACATGTGCCATGGAAAGTTCTGTGTTTGGATTAACTTCAGCGTAGTAGCTCCTTGGAACAAATGTGATTACATCAAATGTAAATTTCCTGTCGTTAGTCTCACTTTTCTCTCTCTCTGTCTCAGGATGGTAACAACGAAGTGGGCGCTTCAGGGCCAAGTGGAGACTTTGAGATCCGTGATGATCGCCGTAACGATCTCGGTCGAGGTATAATGCCGGTGAATCCTGATCTGATTGGCAACACGGTGGACGCAGGAAGCTCTGCCGCCCAGCTGCCACAGAAGAACATCCTGGAGAGAAAAGAGGTCTTGATAGGTATGTATCTGTGTGTAAAGTTAATGTTTTTATCACATCCAAATTTGTCCTGTGTCTATCTGCTGTTTTCTGCAGGTCACCTCTTAGATCAACACATTACATCTCCCTGTTGCCTCTTGTATTCTTTCCCTGCTTACTGGGAGCTGCTAAGATAAACTGGCAGTAACGTAGTGCAGATTCATCACCATAAGTGAATGTGCTACTTAGCCCCGTTTGACCCGTTGAGAACAAGCAATCCTCTTCTTGGGTTATCCAACCCCCTCCTTTCACCCCTCTTTTTCTCATCATTTTCCCTCTGGCCAAATCCAATTTCTTTTCAAGTGCACCCCTCTCCTCATCCCAAAGAGCTGTTGTAGAAAGTGAGCGAGCAGCCAACTTGCCTGACCTGACTGGCTCTCTGTCTTTCCTTCAGCTGTTCTGATTGGTGGACTGCTGGCGGTGGTTTTCGCTGATTTCGTGGTCATTGGTAAAGAGCAGGAGGCAACAGACTTTAGACTAGACTGTCTGTATGTTAGATCCAAGTTATGAATACTGTATCAGGCTCATATATTCATGTGTAGACACTGTAGTCCATGCAGTGATTTACAATGATTCGGAAGACTTTTTTTTTTTTAAGATTGATTCCAGTTCATATTGGATTTCATAAAAACAACTGCAATGCTACCTTTTACCCCCAAATCAATGCTTTGCAGTACTGTGCCTGTCAATATTTTAACAAGACAAAGAGTCTACACCCGCCCTAGCAGCTCTGTGAAGCTGCTATGTGTAATCAGAATGCTAAACGTGTCACTGTTCTCACAGACACTATGCTGACATGCTGATGTGTAGCAGATATATTGTTCGCCATGCTAATATTTGCTAATTAGCGCTCCACACAAAGTGCAGCTGTGGCTGATGGGAACATCATTAGTCTTGCAGATATTTGGTCATAAACTAAAGTGCTGGATGAATTAAAATTTTTTGACTTAATGGTGCCGCTTGATGAAAAGTAATGAGATCACCGAAGTCATAACAATTCATCCTGAGGGGGACATTAATGTCTGTAGCACATTTCATGCCGATCTGTCTCATAGCTGGACCAATGTGGTGGACCCGCTTAGTGATGGCAACAAACATCTGATATCATGGATTCAATGAAAATGTCTTTTTTTCTTTTTTAAATGAGAAACTGCAGCTGAAAGGGTGCAATTAACATTTCATATGTCTAATAGTCAATCACTTATGGTAAAAGTACATAATTATACACGTTATAACACAAAAACTGCGTCATCTGTCACAGCAAATCTAACTCATTTAAATTTTCTACAAGATCTAATTGCCAGAAATGGTGTGAACGTCACGAACGGTGTAAACTTTGACAGCGCAAAAAAAGTGGTGAAAGGTTTTAAATACCCCAGCCTATGCGCTGGAATATTGGCAGTAATGAAACAAACAAAGTGAACACCTCCCACGCAATGAAGAGAAACAAAGTGTTCCTCAAGCATTTTGGAAAATAAACAGTTTGTTCTCCGTTTTTGGCGTCAATACCAATTAGTTTAACGAGAGGAAGGATTTCTTTTTCTCCCCCCTATGTGATAACCACACATTAATCTGTCGCACACAGCAAGAGTTCATTAGCGATGTGTGTAGAAGGAGGTGGAAAAATGCAGCTGCTGCGGATTGGTTAGCTCCAACAGGCTAAACTACTATGTAGCACTGCAGGGCTGCAGTTTAGCACAACGCTTTTGGCAACACATAACGTATGTTGGCACATTCAGGCTCATCAGTCTTCACTTAGCAGCTAGATCATAGTGACGCTGTGATAGCTTTGCTCTGCTTCCAGAAGCTGTGTGTGTTTGCAGTGATGTAGTCTGTTGCAGGATGTAATACTTTAGTGTTTATGTGATTTGTAGTGTCCTGGTTTTTAAGATGTCCACCCTCCCTTTCTCTTTTTTCAGCTGTGATAGTGGGAGGAGTAGTGGGCGCCTTGTTTGCCGCCTTCCTGGTGATGTTGCTGGTGTACAGGATGAAGAAGAAGGACGAGGGCAGCTACACGCTGGAGGAACCCAAACAGGCCACCGTCACCTACCAGAAACCAGACAAGCAGGAGGAGTTTTACGCATAACACTCGTATGCCAGAGAGATGCACCGCACACCGAGGGAGAGAGAAAGAGCGAGAGAGAGAAGAGAGAAAGATACTCTAAGCCCCCCCTCTGGTCCTCCTTCTCCTCGTCCTCTTCTTCGTCGCTTCCCCCCTCATCTGCTCGCCTCTCCTCATCCCTCTCTCCTCTCGTCTCCCAAACACTTGAGAGCGCCTTTCTCTCTGCGGACATGGAACTTTCTTTTCAAAGAAAATGAAAAAGAGGACAAAAAAAACAAAACAAAAAAAACGGAAAAAAACAAATCCAAATATATTCTAAAAAAAAAAAAATAACACATACACACAAGATGTTTTTAAAGTAAATGTTGTTATTAATATTCTACAGATTCTCTTGTTCTGTATGTAATGATATGATTATTTTGTAAAAAAAGAAAGACAACAAAACAGAACACAAGCTCTTAACCTGTGTTTTCTAGCACAAAAAAAAAAAAGTTCCTCCTCTGTTTTTCATGGAGCGAATGAAAAGGCTAAAAAGAAAAGAGGAAGAGGAGAGGGGTGGGGCGAGCTGAGCGAAACACAAAAGAAAAAGAGAGGGGTGGGCTCGACTCTGCCCCTCGACGCCCCACCACCACCCCGAAAAAGAAATCTCACAGAGTGTCTGGTTGGCCGCACAGAGCCGAGGGTCAAAAGGTGAGAGGAAAGGTCTCTTTTGTGCCTTCCATCCCCTCTGGTGCTCAAAGACGCATATGCACACCCATACGGCCACATAAACACATGCTTACACATATGCACATGCATACACACAGACTTGCATCTGCTTGAAGGTGGCTCTGACCTCTCGCTCTGTGCTCGGCCAACCAGAAAACGGCGATCAACCCTCGTCATGTTTCACAACGTCGAGGTGCCGCTGTGGAAACATAGGCTGGTCCGTCTGCTCCTCTAAGCTGTACAAAGACTAGTTACGGATAGTAATAATAACCAATAATATATCAATGTTTTGGGCTGGATGGTGAACAATAATAATAATAATAATACCATGATAATAATAATAATGATAATAATAATAATTCTTAAACAGGAGGATGTGTATTTAGCAGTTTAAAAAAAAGTTTATATGTAAATATCAGCGCATCCTTTCTGGCATCACTAACCATCTGCATGATCATGAAGAGTTTTTATTCATCACATTTGTCATCACTTTAGATGAGCTGTGCTCTCGTCAGCCACATGCACACACACAAACACACTCATGCACGCACACAAACAAACACACGCACACACACAAGCGCAGACATATAACTTGCTGTGCATTTAAATACACACCACACAGACTTTAAATCTCCTGTAAATCACATCATTCAAACACATATCAAAACCCATCATCATCATCATCATCATCATCCTCATCCTCGTCATTGTGATAGTCATCACTCGTGATATGAGCGAGATCAGGTGGTTTCAATATGTTATTGATTAGTTATGGATCCGTTGCCGGTTGGTTTGAAGTTTGGTCTATTTGTGTAAAAGCACAACTAACGCATCCAAGTCATCACGTCATCGGATATCCCTCCCCCTCCTCCGCCGCACACACACCTTTTGCATGCCTCACTTTGTTTTTTCTTCCACCATTGGCTCTCTGTTCGGGAAGGGGAGGGTCCTCTGGGAAGCAAGAGGGGCTTTTAATGAAAACCGGGAAGTGTGAATCCGCGCAGGAAGTCGCTCCCACGTGCACTAATCCAGTCAAAATCACAACTTTTGTCACCGAAGCTGTGGTTATGAGAGGAATTAGCATCTATAGGGGCCGACTTGAACCTGCTGCTGGACTCTTTAATTTGGGGAGGGGACAACGAGGGAAAAAGGGGTTAGGATTCGGGTTTGGATATGTGAGGAGACAGGAGGGCTGTGCTTCTATCTAAGAGATTGTAACAATAACCACACCAGTGCGACTGGGCTAGTAGCTTCTATTATACTCAGTACTGTAGATCAAAATTGCATGGGAGTCAAAACTATACTAGTCTGGTTGTGTGTGGATGCCTGTGTGTGTCTTTGTGTGCTTGAAAGAAACAGAGGGGTGAGTTAAAGCTGGAATGTACTGTGGTCGAGTGTGTGTTTACCTACTCCAGCAGTTCTCACGCTCTTCCGCAGACAGGTAACGCACCTCTTCCACTTCTGTGTGTGTCCGTCGCCTGCCCCCTCGCCAGTGTGCGAATATATGTGTGTGTCTACACCTCATCTAAACCCCACCGCCTGTATGCGTGTGCGTGAGTGCTTCACCTTGGTATTTCACAGCAGACTCTTGTGTACACTGACTAGCCTGTCGACGTGTGTGTGTGTGTGTGTGTCTGCGTGTGTTGAGTCTGTTCACTGCTGAATGAGGGGCAGCTGGTCCCTCACAGTGGCTTTCACACACACTGACTGTCTTTTCACTGTCTGTCTGTCTGCCTGTCTGTCTCTCTGCCGCAGGACAGACGGACAGACAACACGCCACCTTCTCACAGGCAGGAATGATCTTAACACGTACTGTCTTTTCTAAAGTGACTGTCGGAGTGTAAACTTGTGTGTTTGTGCCCATCTAAGCCTGCGTAGCCAAATAAGACGTGTGTGTGTGTGTGTGTGTGTGTGTGAGAGAGAGAGAGTGAGGGTGAATTTGTACGCGTGTGAGTGCAGGTATGCATATGTGTGTGTGAGTGTGTATGTGAAGCCCGATGGAGGCTACACTACTCTATGTTTGCTGTTCCCATTCCTGTTTTTATACATTTGCATTTTTTTAAGGCTGAGTTTCTGTCATTGGCTGAGTGAGCGAGAGGAGGCGGATCCTCCACGCCACCGCCCTGTCACTAATCTGCCACTCTGTTCCAAATAAAAAGCCTGATTGGGTAAATCCGTCCTCTCTTGTCTTGTTTTAATTTAAGCGGATCAATCAACACACCTGTAATTTTCCAATCATGCTGTCTGGGTTCATTATTACAAAACACATTGGGGGTGGGTTTGAACTGATTGGACTAATGTGTCCTAGCAACAAAGAACACGACAATCCAAATGTGAGCTTTCTCAACATTTTTTATCAGCATTGGAAAATGTATTCTCGCTAAGGTAGCCAGAAGATTAAGAGAACCCTGGGGCAAACATTTGCTATCACCTCAATGTGCCCATTATTCTCAACGAATAGATCAGTATTTTAGAGGAGGCTTTGCTTTCTTGCCCAGAGTCAGATGAGAAGATTGATACCACTCTCTCATCATCTCACTCCCTGTAAGAAAGCCAATAAGAGCTGAACTCCTTTAAATAAAGTACACACACACACACACACACCAGACTGCACGGTTGCAGTTTCATTGTTTTCTAAGAGACCTAGAAAACAACCAGTACTCCTTCTGTCCTGGAAAAATACTACCATGTTCCAGTTTTTCTGGGGGTCAGTGTGCATGACTAAACATAACTTGATTTATGCACAATGTGAGCACAATGTAAACTTAAATAATATTGATTTTGATACAGGGTTCCCCTGCAAAACTAGGCCAAAAGATTAGGCAACAATACCAGACCTACTTTAGTTGATGCTGTACTTTAGTGCTAAATCTCAACAAATGCACCATTATTCAGATTACAACAGTTAACATGCAGTGATTTGGGGGATTTCTAGAGGTAATCCATCTTTGTTTATTAATAATAATTATATATTTTTTTCACATACAATCATTTTTTTAGTATATTACAAGATTAGTAGTATAAAAAAAATGTTTCCCCTGAAGGTCCTGGGTGCAAATCTAGAATCTATGAATATTGCAGTCATATTATTATGATTGCAAGACTTTTAGAAAGGCAGGATGACATAATGAATGAACATTTTTGCTCTTATGGCCCAATCACAAGCTCTTTTGTGCTCTGTGGTAAAAAAAACAACAAAAAAAAACATGTGTCATTATGTTAACAGTTAATAGGCAAAAGAATGAAGTTAAATTAAAATATTGTCCGAACGCCTTTTTGGACTTTCACTATCACCAAATGTGCCTGATACTTGGAGTAGTTTTCAGAAGAGCTGAACTTGGAGTTAATTAACGCTCAACTAATGTTTGAATTTAAGTACCATTGCTTTGACTTCATTTAATAGTACTCTCCAACTTCTAATTAAAGCTTCGCTTTATACGATTTCTGTGTAAAATAGATGCAACATCAGTCATCAGTTCATCTGAATTATAAAAAAACGGTTTAAAACATCTCTTTCTAGATGTCGTGCTCTGTTGCTAATCTGGCAAACAGGCTGTTGTCAGTGCGGTCTGTGGATTAACCAGCACATTGTTGCTGCAAAGACACATCACTGTTGAATTACTGAAATGTGAATTTTCAGTGCTGTGAGCAGTACAAATTCCAGTTGTCTCCACTTTATGGGGGCTGGTAGAAATAATCTTTGAGACAGATGTCTCAAAACTAAAAAGCAGTTTGCATAGATACAAGTAAAAAAATGTTTTTAACATTCTTATTTCTTATTTTGGTGGGATCATTGCTCTTAACTATGACTCCACTTCCTCCCTTAGTGCTGGATTGATTTCAAACTTGAGTTCCAGGATTTGTTCATTGGTTCACTGAGGACTTTAAACAGTGGCTATAAAAAGGCCACTTAGCATTAAAACAGATTTTAGTGACACATTCAGAAGAACTCACATGCAGACAGGAAGTCTCACTCTGGTGTCACCACACACCAGCATAGCTAGCCTGGCCTTCACAACATTTCTGACACATTACATACAACCCTATAGAGTCACTGTATGTATATATATAAATATATATGATCACACCCTCTTAACAACCCATTTACACTGCTAAACTCAGTAGACCCTCAAGGGAGGAACAGCCAGAGATGTTGTTATTCTTAAGTCATCACATAAAAATGTACTTATGAAGTGATTAGATAAACTGTCCGTGGGGATTTGTGAGCACACAGGAAATAAAATTATTCTAAGCAGGGCTTCAGTTTACATTCTTTGCATCAACCAGATAAAACCAAGGTCACCCGATGTGGAGGAGTATCCTGGATCCACAAAAGACAACAAGCCGTCCTAGCCTTGGGCACTGAGCTGCTGATATGGAAATGTACCTCACACAGAGGATGAGGGGGGTTTTATGTGAGCCCTCCTCTGTTTGGGAGGGGGAGAACAGAAGCTGAACAGTAGAGTTGGGGTAAACAGCAGAGGGTTTAAAGAGCCCAGGGTCCAGTCAGTACCCCATCTGGTGGGTGACAGAGGAACAACTGCAGCAAGACAAGAAGCTGGCATTTTCACATCTGACATGCATCATTTGGACAGAGAGCTATGCATACAAGTAGAGAATGGACAGTGAGCTGTTATATGTGCACTTTAATTACCAATGACTAAGACTTTTTCAAAGATTAAGACTCTGAGTTGGCCCGTTTTAGGCCTTTGTGGAATAAGAAGCTCAAAGGATCAGGATTATTTATGCTTCATTTACAGCAGTGCTTCCCAATCTGGGGGACTGGACCCTCACAATGACTCAAAGGATAAATAAAGGAAAGGAAAGCAGTAAAAAAAAGATTTCTGACACATGAATTCACGCTTATTTATTCCAGACTTTCCATTCATCTTAATCCTTTGCTTTTTCAGACATAGTTATTCAAAGAAAGTGAAGCTTGCTTGGTTGAACTGGTAACGACTAGTAACAGGGGTTATAAGTAGACTTTGGTTTGTTGTAAGTGCTCACAAGCTAAAAAGTCTTGATATTCTTCAGGCTTTACTTCAGTTTTTAATATATATCTGAAAACACTGAATCAACAACATCATCACCATGTTTAACAGTTGAGTCAACCTGCAGTGAATCCCAGAACACATTATAATGAAACTGAAGTATTGTCATAGTTTTTTTATTAAGCAACAGTATAATTTTATGGTGATATGATTCACAGGGGTATGATTATTTTTAATTATAGGCACCATGGATTTTTAGTTTTTTTTATCCAATTTAAAAGAAAAAAATGCAATAATCCAATTTTCAGTTTTATTGAGCTCTACACATCAGTCCCGACATAATCAGTATAATTGCACATTATGGTGATACCATCAAAGTCATGAGGAGACAACTGAGATTCACGCCTGAGTGAAAAAATTGTTCTATGAATATCAGTAAAAGAAGTGCTCAGATCCTTTACAGAAGTAAATGCACCAATACCACAGTGTAAATGTACTGCATTGCAAGTAAAATTACATAACTAAATTATTAGATTATTCAAGAAGGGGAAACTGGGGCAACTGGTTGTAGATCCTTGAAGATGTTTCTCCTCTCACCTTCTACAGTTCTGAGTGACTGGTGGGGAGATTTGGGTATTTAGCTCAGGGGGGATTGTTGATCATCCATCCGGACTGAGACCCTTTGTATAATTATTAGATTGTGATAAAAAAAAAAATCAGCAATACATAACCAACATTTTACTGTTGCAGCTGCAGTTAAAGCTAGTTTTAAGTTTAACAACTTCATATACATTTAGTTTAGTTCAGTTGTTCCCAACCTGTGGATCCACCCAACTTCCACAGGCTCACAAGATGAACTGATGGGTCATGAGATGATTAATGGGACAGGAAAGAAGAAAAACATGAATTCTTCTACACTGGACTTTACTTCTTTCTTCAGTAGAATTGGTAATAATTTATAGACATTTGAAGTAATAGTCACTGCTTTTATGTCAAGGGGTCAAAAAGTTGTTTGTGGTTTTATGTGATGTTGTTTTTGAATGTAAAAACTTGCTTTGAGGGCAATCATGTAAATGAAGTGGAATTAAAAGTATAACCTATTTCCCGCTGAAGTGTAGTAGAAATATCCATGTAAAGTACCTCTTAATTGTTCAGTATAGCTTAAGTAGAGTACGTGAGTAGTTATTTACCACCACTGATGAGAACACAGTACATATGTTTTCCTTGCTTTCGTCATGTTTTATCAAGATACTTTTTAAACATGTAAATATTACGCCACATCAGAGACAATAAAACATTGAATCCATTGTATGCAAACACAAAACACACATACAGTTCTTCACCCCTGCCCCCCACACGGACACTCAGATCACAACCTCATCCATCAGTGTCAGACTCTTTAACACCAGCATGACCTCATGACTTTTTCCTATAAATTACATTATTTATGAGTAATTTCATATCCACCTTGTGTATGAGCTGATGTAACAAGAGAATTTCAATAAAGTCCATCAAAAAAATAGCATGCAGACTGTTAATATAACTGCAAACACATGCACATATTACATAAGTTGTATTTAACAGTTTTTTTGCATGGAGCATTTACCAATAGATTGAATGTATTGTCTGACACAGATAATCAGGTCAGTAAACTTATAAATGTTGACTGACAATTTGACCAAAACAACAAATTAATTAATCAAATAAAGACTCATTCCTGTCATATTCAGTAGATCAAACCTTTTTCCCCTTCTTATTAGGTAAATTGATTGTGACAGTGTTTATATTGCTTCCCTCGGTCTGCGTCTGCAGGTTTTGATTGGACCCGTTCTGCTCTCTGATTGGCTGCTTCAGTCTCACCTATCACGCGATAATGTGTCGGTCACGCCGCTGAGTGAGGTAATCAATCAATCAGCCTCATTAGCGCGCAGAGCAGGAGCAATCCACGTCCTGACCCTACCTGGCTTAATTGATTATTAGTACGAGTTTATTGGTTTTGACTGGCGGAAGTCGCGATGGATGAAGACTGTGATTTAGCTGAAGATTTTGGTAAGGACACTCAGGCTGACTTTAATTGTTTTATTGCCCACTAAAGACACGCCACTGGTGTCATTTCCTGAACTTTGAACGACTTTTGAAACTTTCCTGAGTGTGTTTAATCTCTCCTGTGAAGGTTGAAGCTCCCCCGTGCTGCTCGGCTCCTCTGAGGCAAATTAAGTATTTAAAAACTCTGTTATTAACATTCACGACCCGTGTGTTTGTAGACGGGGACAGGTTAGCTAGCGTTAGCCTCGGCTAGCCGCTCAGAGTTAATTAACGGTCAGGTGAGGTGGCGCGAGGCGCTGCACACCTGGGACACTAATGAGTCACTGCAGCTCCTCGTGAGCAGGAGGAGGCTTATCAGGTTTATTCAACCTGCAGGTCACCACGTGACTCATGAAATATGAAAGACATATCTCCTACAACATTATCAAGTTATTTCTTACACTTTATTCAGGTAAAATAATATATATTTATATATATAGCCTTTGGACCCTAAATGGCTTCATTTACTTTTTTCAGCCAAATTTAGCACGTTTTGACTCAGACTTGTATATGTACACACATATTAAACTCAAATACTTCAATAAACACTTAAATTCCAATATTCTTAATTCAATACACCTTTGTACTGAAGTATGTAAAAGTAAAAATTACATTTCTAATATCAATAAATTGCTGTAGCCAATTGTTTTCAAGTCAAATCAAGTCAACTTTAAGCTCAATGGCTATATGTACAGGACATACAGAGTATTGAAATTTCGTTTCCCTCTTATCCCGTGCAAACACCGCATAAACATGACATTTAAAATATAAGTAAAAGATTTAAAAAATATATACAAACTAAAAATATATACAAGCAAAGACATCCGTGTGGAAATATAGCACAAGTGTAATTAAACAGAATTATCAGTATAATATAAGGATATGTATGGCTATAGTGGCAGTATCATTGCATTTACAGACGGGGGTGTAACCCACTCCTCTCTCTCCTGTCCAGCGCACATGTATGTAATGTATAATATATATATATATATATATATATATATATATATTAATATATAAATATATATATATATATATATATATAGATTACATAAGTTATGACCTGCAGGGCCCTCAGCTCTTATCTGACCAGGTTAAAGTCACCATAAAGTCATTTAATGTGGAGACTAGAGGAATAAGATTGATCTCACAGTGAGTTATTAAAGACTGTGAAAATGGCAATAGACGAGGAGGAGTCCACACCCCATGAAGAGATTTATTTCAGTTTATTTATTCAGTTAATCCTTTTAATCATATTGTCTATAAAGTTGTTTAGTTACATTTAGACCCAAACATAGTCTGAGTACAGGTTAAAATTAAAAATTGTGGTTATTATATTTGATTTAAAAGATTAGTCAGTTGACAAACAGTTAATTTTCAATTATTTTCTTAATCATTTGTCACTATTTTAAAGCAAAAATGACAACAACAACAAAAAAATCTTCTTTCCCCTTCATAAATGTGACTATTTTCTGGATCTGTTTGTGTTCTATGATATTTTTATGCAATATGGTGGTTGCACATACACTGCAGGACAGATACAAAGAAACAAGAGAGACAAAGAGGACATGATGAATGAATACAACATGAGTTCGAGTCGGTGGGTATGTAGTAAACACCGACTTGGCTGGAGGTCCGGCCAAAATATATACAAAAATAAAATGTGTCTGTGTGTACGTGTCCCACGTATAAATAATCCAGGTAACTGGGAGGATGTAAATAGATTAATCACCTATTGATTGACAGATTGAATTCTATGATAGTCAACTGAATTTTTTCTGACATTTAATAGACCAAAAGATTAATCAATTAATTGACACAACTAATCAGCTGATTCATTAAAAAAATAGTAAAAACAGACTGACAAACTACAAGATTTCTGACAAACCAGAAGTACTTTACAACAGCACAGCTATAGACAAGATACATTCACAACAAGCATACAGGACAACACATGACTGATTATATTCATGGTGTAATACACATCACAGAAAAGGCAACCTGTTTTAGGCTCCTTTTTAAAAGTAATGAGAGTCTGAGCACGCCTGAAATCCTGAATCGAACCTCAGGTGACCTGAGAAGTCTGAGTTCTTCATCTTTTAAGCATATCTAACTTACGGCGGATCAAAGCCGAGACAGATCAAGAACCAGTCAGCTCCGGTGCAAAGTGAAAGCTAATTTGGTTATTTAAGGATGGGCGTCTGGCTGCAGAGTTCTGGTACAGGTTATAAAATCATGT
This sequence comes from Larimichthys crocea, assembly GCF_000972845.2. Classification (NCBI taxonomy): domain Eukaryota; kingdom Metazoa; phylum Chordata; class Actinopteri; family Sciaenidae; genus Larimichthys; species Larimichthys crocea. The sequence goes on along the minus strand of NC_040023.1, from coordinate 39,195,487 downwards.
AGAAGTCTCTCCAGGTCAGGTTTTGATTAATAGTTGGAGTTTTAGAGACAAAGTGCAGATAATTATAATTATGTCTGTTAAAGAGGTCCAGGCAAAGTTAAAAAAAACTCTGACTTCACTCTGTTGCAGACTGTCCGAGCCTTCTGTGTGAGGAACTGGAGGATCTGGAAACAAAGAACAACCAAGGGAGTGTGAGGAGGAGGAGGGAAGGAGGGGAAGTGTTTAATCAGAGGGTGGGTGAAGAGGCAGGAGAGGAGACAGAGCGAGAAGGGGAGGAGGAGGAGGAGGAGGAAGAAAAAGTTGTTGAGGGAGATGAAGAGGAGGAGCAGGTGAAGCTAGAGATTAGGCTAGGAGAGGAGGAGTTACAGGATGTGCAGATGGAAGACAATAAGATTGAAAACAAGGAAGAAATTGCTGATAAGCAACAAGAGGATACAGAAACAAAAGGTCCAGAAGAGAGAGATGAGAAGCAAAAGAACAGGAAGAGACGAGGGAAAAAGCAAAGTGAGCGAGTGAGAAGCAGGAGAGGTTTAAAGGATGTTAGTGAGCAGTTTGAGGAGGAAAAGATACAGGAGCTGTCAGCGATGAGCTCAGAGGAGAGCTCGGCTCTGTCGGAGCCTCCCGTTGGACTCATGAGCAGCTGCGACTTGTCTGATCCTGTCTATCTGGGTTGTGGTGGGACAGGGCTGTATTGCCCCCAAGTTCCTGTTCCTTTGCTGTATTCATCGCAACCTCCAGTCCCGATCCAACCTGCACCTCCTCAGCCCCACGGGACAAAAAGACCTCACAGTCCCCTTCCACCTCACAGTCTGCCGCAGCAGGGCCCACAGCCTCTCGAGGTGAGAATAGACTGTCACTTGCTCACACTTGCTGAGCTGTGAACATCATTGTACCTGAGCTTATTTCCAGCACTCTTTAAAGTCCAGTGTGCAAGATTTATGAAGCTTTGTTTCCACAATATAGCAGAAATGGAAGCTATAAAATATCAGAAAAACAGGAAAATGCCTGATATGATTCATAGACCTATTGGTGATGTCTTCAAGTTGATTGTTTTCCACAACCAACAGTCTAAACTAAATAAATTATTTATTGGCAGAATATGGCAGAAATATTCATAGACATATATTCATATAAATTAGAAAATTGTGTTTGTGTTACCTTAGAAATGACCTGTTTATATCTACAGATGCCACAGGTCTGAGTTCGCCGTGTTGAACCACCATGTTTCTACAGTAGGCCAGAACAGACAAACCATACAGGCTCCAGACAGACTTTCGTACTTATTTCTTGCTCCCATGGTGTGAGCGTGATGTTTTTATTAGTGAAAATAAGAGTTATTATGTTTTTCTTACCTTAGAATGAGCCTTGAATTGTCATGTTTCCACAGTAACCCAGAATGAATAGAGTAAACACTGGCTCTAGAGAGAGTGTTTCACATTATTTGTGTGTTTGGTGGCCACCATAGTTTCTCCTTTATGATACGAAGGAGAGGAGGAGGTGACAGGGCTGCAAATGCAGTGCCACAGTCCTACACACTGGTCCTATAACACACACTCATTCTCCTTATTTCACCTGAAAAGGATGCTCCACTGATTTAGCGTTGCACTCCTATAACATTGTCAGACTTGACATTTTTTCCTTCCTTGTGTTTTTCAAAACATGGGACCTACATTACCCACAATGCAACTCGACTGTCAACAGGTTAGTTGGAGATTCAGTGGGTAGTCATGTTAGTCACGGCTAATGCAGCCTCAAGCAACAACTGACACAATTTATCCAGCTTCGCGCAGCTCACTCTAGAGCCACAAAAGGATTTATACAACCTTTTTCATGTCTGCAGTAGCACTTCCCAAGTCCTGTAAACAGACTTTGATGTGCGCAATCAGCCGAGTTTAAGTGGCTTTTAAGGTTGGAAAACTCACCTTATTATTATACCCTTACTCAGGTAAATATGTTCAATGAGTGCATTATCAGACACGTAGAAATTCAGTTTTATTATTTAATTTTAATAATTTTAGAGATCACAGTTAAATGTAGTATTGTTCTGGACATGCACACATACATGATGTGAACAGAATATTAGAAATACTTATTCCTATAATATAATGCAGTCCAGTATAACACCACCACTAACTATAACCTCTGTGCTAAAGTATCATTGAATTAACACCTCTATGACAGTGTTAAGAAACCTAAATGAAATTAGTTATGTTACTAAAAGTTGAAAGTAGACTTTATGACAGAACAGTCTTATTGGATTATATCAGAATTTACATGTGTATAAAAAACAAAAGAAACAAAATCCCATTGCCAACAAATTAAGCCTGACAAGTTTTTAAATCTTTAATATTAACATGTTTGGGTTTGAATAATTTAACTGCAGAACATGAGGTTCGACCTCTTCATGCCAACAGACGCTGCATGTTCTTGTGAAGATCTCCAGGTAACTCATTTGTCATGTCTAATTACAGTGTCGTGTATGAAATGATTCACACCTACAACCTCCTGCAATATTAATGATGCAGCTGTGAAAGAAGCATCCCAGATTTGAATATTTGGCTCAGTGTGTGAGTTTAATTGTTACATTGGAACGAGCCCATGCAGAGTTTGATTAATAATTTCATCTAAATCTGAAATGATGTAAGATGAAACAAGGAAATTTGATGATGCTTTATCGTTATTTGTGAGTATTGCCAAGAAGTATTCTGTATATTGTAAGAATGCTTTGTTTGAGTCGTGGATGATCATAAACTAATGAGCTGAGCAATAGCAAGAAATTTCAATTCCTCTGATTTCAGGCTTCACTTGCACTCATCACAAAATAAACAGGACAGCAAACTTAAATCTTGCCTGTGTTGCTACACCTCGTCATGTTGGATGTGGGATCATGGATAAAACCTTCCTAACAAGTACAAAGTGCTCATGAGTAAAATGTGAGTATAGTGTTGAAATAGGTGGTCAGTTGATCAACTGATTAACAGGAAATGAAGTGTCAAATGTGATGATTTTCTGCTTTTTCTTATTTAAATCTATGGTAAATTGAATATCTTTGGATTGTAGACTATCAGTCAGACAGATGAAGCAATTCAAAGACATTACCTCGGCTCCTGCAAATTACACTGGGTATTTTTCTACATTTTCAGATATTTAATAGACCAAACAATTAATTGGTTAATTAATAATGGAAGTAATGGCAAATTAATCAAAGCTGAAAAAGCTTAAAAGCGGTGCTTAGACAAAACTGCAGATGAATGACTTGGTCTTTGAAGTCCTGAAGCAACTTTTATTTCCACTGGGGGCTGAAACGTTTAACAGTGCACGTCTCATTTCACCTCAGCTGCGTTTTTAGCTGACAAACATCCCTGCTGGCTTTTGGCTTTTTTAAAATCCTCTAAAATTGTGCTCAGCTTTAAAGAATTATGTGATTATTGACAAATTGAAAAATTTAAAACTAAAAACACAGTATGTTTGCTGTGGTAACGTTTGGCTGGTTCGTTACAGATGGAGATAACTCAGGTCTACTCAACCCGGCGCTCCATCCGCTATAGCACCAGGGGTCGAGGCCGGGCCCTGAGCTTCTCTCTACTGCCGGGGATAGAGACTGTGGACAGCTGCCTCCTGCCACCCGCACCGAAGAAGAAAACACGAACACTCTACAGTACTGGTAACTACGTAAACTGTCAGTTTGTTCAGGTGTGTTCAGATTCGTCTAAGCAAATAGTTGACCTGCGTTTGGTGTGTGTGTGCATGTGCGAGCAGATCAGTTAGAGAATTTAGAGGCCTTGTTCCAGGAGGACCACTATCCTGACGCAGAGAAGAGGAAAGTCATCGCTGCTTCAGTTGGGGTCACACCTCAAAGAATTATGGTTAGACATCCACCTTCCTCTTTTTTCTTATTTGGCGGAGAAGAAAGAATAAGCTATTAGCAAACAAGAAATGTAGTTTTTCTCTCCCCATCTCAGTGTCCACTTTGCTTCCCTTCTCATCTTGTCTCCATCACTTTTCTCCTTGTTGTCCACTATTTTTTCCTGATATCCATTTTATTTTCTGTCTCTGCATGTTTCTGTCGCAGGTCTGGTTTCAGAACCGAAGAGCTAAGTGGAGGAAAGCGGAGCGCTCCACCACAGCAAAGGTTGAACACAGACAGAGATGCAGCAGCAGCCCTACACATCAACAAATCAACCCCACCCTGCCCACACTGGCACCCAACAAGTATTACAGTATTGCCTATTACCATTTTTATAGTTTTGTGTCCTCAAATGGTGAAACATTACTCGTATTTAGACATTTTCTCTTTTTCAGTAAAGGAGCTCCCTCTTTTTCTGGTCACTTTGGGACCAAGCTGCCCCAGCTCACCCCTGCAGCACCTTCTTTCCCCACTCTGTCCAACCAGGCATCCTACAGCAACCTGCTGGCAAGCCTCAACAGCCCAGGTGTTAAAACTCACAGTTTTTCCAAACATACTGTCCTTATGCATCCTTATGCAATAGGACATTGTACTCAAAAGAAGTGTGGGGAACTGAGTTATTTCTCTGACTGAACCAGAGACTTGGATGCCTTATGTTATTTTTCTTGTGTGAAATAAAACTAGTTTAACTTAATTCATGATCAAGTGGCACCTTCTCTACAGCTGAGAATTTGATCGTCTTTGTTCAGAAGCCTATTATTCATTTTTTATTACAAAACATTTCTACATTACACATAGTACAAAATAAAAACCTAATTATCACTGTGAAGGTCCTTTTTGTTTTTCACACAGCCTAAGATCATTTTAAGACCAAAAAATCTCAGCTCCCTCATCGGGCCAGACGATATGGCAAAAAAATGGATCACAACTGTCTGTTGTCTCGTTTATTTACACTGTGCGAATGGCAGGTAGGTCTATCCATATGGAGAAAAATATGGGAAAAAGCAGATTTTAGATTGTTTACTTTACACATTAAGGATGCTTCAGCACAGTTGTTGAGCAATGATTTGAAAGTGGTTCAGTTTTCTCTCCAAGTTTCGCAGTACAGCTGTAGCCTTGTGCTAAATGGAGTTTCTTTTGGTCTGATTGACTCTTTAAGGGAAACTGAGAGATCCTACTGACAGCATCACCATCCTCTAAATATTCATTGTGTGTCTTTGAAACCAAAGTAGTGGGAAGTTTGATCTCTGAATTAGATTAACTACCTAATTTACATTTGTAGTAGGACCAACCATCGGCCTTTAGTGTATTTTCCGTCTTTCAGAGAAGCTCTATCTTGATGCTGTAGGAGTCCATGATTGAGTTGAGCTAGGTTTAAACTCAGTGTTCACCCCGCATGTTAAAAAAAAACAAACTACATTATTGCTTTAATCTCATTGTTTAATCTCTCTGTGTCATCTCCAAGATCAATCTAGAGTGAGAGATGGGGGCCAGCACCAGCTTTCATCTCAGGGGGGGTTAGCAGAGTACCACCCCCGCCCCATGCACAGCCCTCCCCCCCTGCGCCGAGCCAGTCTCCCCCTGTTCACGACGACGTACAACTCTGCAAACCCGACTCCACCTCTCCTTAACACCCTGGCTCACACCCCACCTCTATTCCTGGATGCTTTAGAGGGTGGCTCCTCCTTGGCCTATCGTGACACCCAGCCTCTGCAGGCAGACACCAGGTCAGCTCAACTCACAGCCGACTGGGACAAGAATATGAGAAGATGATTTGAACAGGGACAACGAGTACAAGAGATGACAGGAGAACAGAGGGTTGGCAGGCTGCAGACACGAGCAGGCATCCTGTGAAATACTGATATAATGATGCCTCAGACAGTGCCTGTAGTAGTGGGGAGTCAGTTTCAGCTGGTGCTCCGAAATATTTCTGAAGTCATGCTGGGAGAAGTCTCACTTCGTAATTGCTTTATACAAAATTATGTTTGTTTGTTAGACTACAATTACAGATCACAGCACTAAAAATCCACCATGCCAGTATTCAAAACAATGAATATCAATGTGTTTTCCAGACCTGCTGCAAGGTTCAAGGGTCAGCTCACTCAAATTACAAAACAACATTTTTTTCATACTACTTTCAACAAAAATAATAGTTCCTGTAAAAATTGGGTGACAGTGTGTTCTGTAGAGTAACTGGAACATTGAGTCTCAAAAACAACGTTGCTTTTAAATTATTGAAAAGTCATTTTATTCATGTATTTGAGTGGCAACGGCAAATCTCAGGCACACAGTCTCAACACCATAATGACCTGCAAGGCTAGATGTTATTAGGTGTTTTTTATCAATGCTAGCAACACGTCTCTGTGGAAGGTCAGTTCACCACTTTGGTCCAGACACAAATATCTCAAAATATAACTATTGCATGGACAATACAATATCTCAACATCACCATGAGGTTTTAAGTGTTCAAATGTTAAGAAATGTTAGAACTGTTGGACGAATTGCCACTACATCCGGTACACTAATAACATCTCTATCAGCCTCATGGTAACACGCTAAACTCAGATGCTGAACATGATAAACATTACCTGCCATTGCCATTGTGAGCATGTTAGCATTGTGATATTAGCATAATGACAACCTCACGTAGTCACCAGCATGACTGTAGACTTAAACTCTGTTCACACATATGGATTAGCATGTAATTTACATGCTCAGCTCTGTGTGGATTATTTCCTGATGGATGTCTGCCATATAGCTACTAAACACAGAGGTTTTCATTTCTCATTGTACAGTTTTTTTTTCTCTGATACAAGCCAGCTTTGTTTTTGTTTTTTTGTTTTTTAAATTGAAGTACATTGTTGAAACTGTTTTAATACTACAGTGTCGCCTGAGCTGACAAGACCATGGATTGCAGTCCTGTCGCCGGAAACGATCTCCACTCCACTAGTGTAGAGTAGGAGACGACTCTGTCCTTCTCTTTTCATGGCCATTAAAAGATTTGTCACTTGCATTGGGTCAGAGGACATTTCAATTTAGTGCTGCTGGGTGACTTTGAAATCTCTGTAGCTCAGCAGGCTGCAACACCAGGTCCAGATCACATTTAATTGCGGGCTATGGCTGTCTTGAGTGCGTATGTCTGAGCAGCCCAGTCTTGTTGTAATTTGGATGAACTCACCCTTGAGAGAATGCTCAGATGACAGCTAGCTGATGTGAGTGACCAGTGTGTATATCAAAGGTTACCTTTGGGCCATCCTTTTACTGATAAAAGTGCTGTCAGTCATTTTTAAATGTCCTGTCAGTGGTTTGATAACAGGGCTGCATTCAGCCTTCACTAAAGACCTCCTTGTGTAACTCCCTGCCACCCTAAATGCAATAAAAAAACAGATGCACTGCATCAGAGATGATGTATAGACATATTAGAGGATCATATTAGAGGAGTGTGTGTGTGTCTGTGACTAAATCCTTCTTTGTACCATCCTCAGTTCTCTATTTGACTTTGGGGAGAAGCTTGACTACCTGACCTCAAACCAGCAGAACAACACCCTCCCCTACCAGCTCCAGACCTCCTACCCCACCAGCCAGCCCCAGCACCAACCTCAAGCCTCTCTGCCCCGTATGGCCTTCCTCACCCCTTCCCCCTACCTGACCCCCAACCCTCCAGATTCCAACCCTACCTCCTACCTGACCTTTGGCCCCGGAGGAAGCTCCACAGGGATGGTGACCTACTCAACTGGAGGACACACCTACTTCCAATCCCAGAACGCAGGACAGATCCTGCTGCAGTCGGCAGGTCATCATGGTGAGTCACTGGAATGAGATTTTATTTATTCATGGAGCCGCATGAATACGCCAGTCGAGGGGTTTCTGTGTAAAAGTGAGAACATGGTCACAACAAAACATCGAAATGTAAAATCAAACAATATAATCAGTAAAAAATAATCAAAACATAAAACTCCGTAAATACAAAGGCTATTAAGATACAATAAATTCATAAGCTGCCATGTGACTTCATAAGAAAGCCTCTAAAGGCACCAGTCCTGCTTCTTTATGTCACGCTGTTACACAACATCTCTATAAAAATTCTGACTACATTATTTACTTGAGGCATTTTAAGCGGCTGCACACTGGCCCTGGTGTAATAATCATGTTGAGCGTGGAGTCACAGTGCTGTGAAATTATTTTTACCACTATAAATTACCTTTTTAAAGTTTGATTTTAATTATACTGTCATTGTTCAAAGAAACACTGCTGGATAATTTAACAATGCTATATGGTTACTGTTTATGTTTTATACTCATTTCAACTGAGAAATCATTGTGTCCTCATTCCCATGAGCCTAAGCTGCTGTTATAGTGGAGATGGTAGATGTTTGTGGATGCAGTTGGGAATAAAATACTACAATTCATCTAAAATGAATCAATTTAACTTGTTAAATGTATTATCAGGTTTCATCAAAATATAAATCTTGCCAATATTGATGCACGCACTGAACTTTTAAGCTCAGTAATTGGGTGTTTCTCACAGAAATGCCCCAAGTCGTTGACTTTTCTACTTAAGTTTTTATGTACACAGGCTTGTAGTATTGATTTTTCTTTAATCAAGGAACCAGATACTTTCTGAAGTAGTCGTTCATCTTTTATACTGATGATTCAAATGAAGGAATTTCATACACACCCGAGTTGTGGAAGTGCACCAACTGCTTAGTCATTATCTATTCAGGAAGTGAAAAGCCCACAACATGACCTGACAAGCAAAAGGAAATGCTTTAATATTTAGTCATTTTTGCCTTTATATATAAACATAGACATGAGCAGAGAGGGAAGACGCACAGCAAGGGTCCACAGCAGAAATCAATGCACTTACGTTTTATGCATCTTAAACAGGCAGACATAAGGACGCCCCACTATAAGTGTTTTCTGAATATTGAATATAAGAGTGAAGATTTGCAGATGATAATGGTGGAGCAGCATGGGGAAGGCTTTGGGGAAGAGCCACTGTACCTCCTGGCTCAGTAAACACTTAGGGGACCAATGATAGATGAGAGAACAAGCTGGAGTCATGGTGGGGCACAGAAAAAGAGAACAAACAGGTAGGCAGGGCAGATCTGCATTTATAGACATTATTACAGGAAGAGGAGTGTTTGAGGTGTGGACTTCCCGAGATAGATTACCTCCAATAAAACTTCATTATTACATCGGAATCTGTGTGTTTCCTTGCAGGTGGGATCACAGCGTATCAGTCTTACCCGTGGGGCAACATGTACAGTCAACCAGCCATCCACCAGCGTGCTCAGTGCCCTCCAACTTACCCAACCAACATGGGAGGTGTTCGAGATCACCAGCCGCCCTCCTCCACCACTCTACCTCCCCCCTCTTTCTTCACCCGGGGGGACCACGGGCCCTCGCATGCAAACTCCCAGCGCTCATCACACACCCATACACTCACCGCCACCACCAACAGCAGCACCACCACGGTTCTCCCTCCTGTTTCAACCCTGCGGCCTTCTCGCCTCAGAGCAGAGATCACGCCAACCAAGGCAGCGTCCCTGCTGCCTTCTCAGGTCAGCCCTGCTTCTCCAGAAAGTCCTCCAGTGCCCCCTTGTGTCAAGATTGAGTATGACAGCCCTCGAGAGATTCACAGCCACTTCCACTGTGACTTCTCCCCCATACAATTTTGACTCTATGTTTGTGTGAGCGAGCGTGTCTTTGAAGTATCTGCTTAACTGTGTGTGTGAGTGTGTTCCATTTATATCATCATTAGGATGTTCTCAGTAGAAATACTTATGTCAACAGACTTGCTTGGGCTGCATTTAGCTTGGCTGCAATAAATACTCATTGCACTGTTAATTATTTAACTTGCTTTGCTGTGTGTGTGAAATCTGTTTTGTTAACCGGATCTAGAGGGATGTGGGAGGTGGGTTAATTGGCCCACTAGTAAATGCATGCATGCTCACAAATTATGAACATTTTGAGTCAGGCGTGATCACCTCCCAACACACAAATAAGAGCATCAGAGTTTAGTCCATGAATTCACCTGGATAGTCTCAGTTTCAGAGACTGAGTTTCAGTTGTTTCAGGCTGACTGTGGAGGTTTGCCTGATCTGATCCCTTGATTGGCAGCCGCAGCATGCGGTGGGCTGCATTTTTCCAAAAGCCGGATCTGGCTTAACTTCTCCACCACAGGTTGCTACTTTTTTTGGCGGACATCCCTGCGCCCCACACACCGCAACAGCCAAAACAGACAACCTCAAATGAATGGAAAAACTTGCATTTCGCCACAGTGCTGGATCCTGTCTGAATGTGGCCTTACCACACAGATAGATTACTTAATGGCTCTGTTCATTCAAAGGGAAATTCAAGTATAGACTACATCAACCTCCAATGTTATATCATTTTTATTCAGCTTTGTTTGCTAAATCATATGGTTGGTTCCCCGTGCCCTGGTAGCAACTTTTCCAAGGCCTGATAATGGTCCACAATCCAGGGGTTGGGAACTGCAGATGTAAATGATTTTGTGGTTTATTTCAGATCTGTCTTGAGGCCACAAGAGGGTGCTGTTCCTTCATGAGATACGACCGCGTGCTGTGATTTCTTTAACAGGATGTTGTTTCTCAGAGGTCCCTCTGTCAGGGGGGATGTGTGACAAGTGCTAATCCGATGGAGGAGAAAAAGGACAGAGTGGTTTCTAGGGTAGAGGTATCCCAGACAATCACCGATTCAGCCCAAATCCTTAATCTGTGTTGCCATCTGCTGTGTTCACACACTTACTGCACTTTCCGCTCTGTTTGTTCTTAGTACGCACGTCAGTGAGGGCTTGTGGGGCTTTTGGAAATCAAATCCCTATATGAAACTCCGCCACTGAAAGAGCTGAAGGCATTTTCCTGAGACTAGAAAAGACATTTGGGACCAGCGTGTCATTTCTTTGCCCTCAGTAGTAGAAGTAAAGCAAAAAGTTTCTTGTTTTAACCCTAGTTAATATTCCTGGTCCGTAGTCCTGCTGTATGTAAAGTAAAGCTTGAAGTGAAGCTTGGATGATGATGTGGGAGTAAGAGAAGGAAATGTTTGATGCGAATGAGGAGGAGGTGGCAGGGACCATGGGAGCAGATTAAAGATGAGGGTGGGGGGGGGTAGGCAGTGTGTTGGTCTGGGAACAAGGGAGGAGAGCTAAGATGAGCTGTTGCTATGGGAGGAGAGGAGGATGATGAGGGTGGGCTCTGCCAGCAGGCGTGGGAGGGAGAAGAAGATGGGGATGAGGGAGGGGTGTGTTCGTAGCACCGGGGGGTTCTGGGATGAACAGAACTGTTGGTTATGTAACTGCTGTATTTGGGTTTTTAATGAACCTCTCTCTTCCTGCTCACTGGCTACTGAGCTGTTACTGTTGGCAGGAAAAGTGCAGCATAAACACACACACACACACATACACACACACACACACACACACACACACACACACACATATAAAAACTTCTTTTGCAGTGCAGAAATTTCTCAAACTCGCTTGCATAAAGAAACACACACACAACACATTCATTTGAGGAATGAAACCCCAAGTGAGAGAGCTCTATTCAAACTTTAGTGTAGCAAAGTTTTGACTCTGGATTTTACTTTTATTTGTCTGCATGTGAAGCTGCTCACTTTGTGTATCTGTCTTTTAGCGGACCATGAGTCTGTATGCATGGATTTCTTTATATTCATCTGTCAGCAAGCTCGCATGTGTGTCTGAGGAGGGTTTCATGTAGGTTTAACTTTGCAATTAATTTTTCCAGGACTTCCCTGGTGTGAACAGAGAGCACTCAGAGCACAGCTGCAGGGCTCAAGTGTGTGTGTGCCTGTAAGCATATATATGTATGTGTGTGTGTGTGCATGTATGTGCATACGTGAGTGTGTAAAGTACAGGTATGGGATGCTTCAGTCCACCCCGATTCCACCCGTGTCAATATTTACTCAGTATTCTGAGATTTGAAGAAAGAGAACTTGTTTCAATATTTATGGATGTGGTCAAACACGAAATCCTCGCAGTCTTTCCAAACACTGTGACTGTATGCACACACACACTGACAGGGAAAAAAAGTGAACCGTGCACCGCTTGTATCCAGTCAAGTAATGGAGTTTATTGATATTAGTGGATTATGTTTATTGGTGTAACTGATTGAAAGTGATAATGTTTGTTGTGGAACAAAGCTGAGACATGGTTTGGAGATCCTCCAGTCCTTTGGGTCTTCAGTTCAGATGCCATTAGGCTGTTGATTTTTGGTTTGTTTAGAAAAGATACAGCAAACAAACTTGTATTGGGTTTGCAAAAAAACAGGGAACTTGAGGCAGAGTGGCTTAGAAAAAACAACAGCTTATTTGATAAAATTAATAGGCTTACCTATTCAAATGTATAAAAATGAAGACAAACAGTCGAAGGTCCAGATTTGACAGAGATAAAATATCTCTCCTAACCATGTTGATAGTAAACAAACATTCTCTGGAGGTGTTATTATTTGATTGTGGCCTTGTATAAAAATGCCCAATGGTATGCAGTGTGGCTGACATGGAGGAATCTGTTTGTTTTAGACTTGTTTCCATTTACTCTAAGGGTCTGGCTGTACTATTGTGATGAGTATTCTCCAAATTAAGCTCCCTGAGGTGACTTGGCTCTTGGCAGTGAACCTGGACTTACAGGAACAGTTCCTTTTTCCGTAAAAAAGCAAATATGCCATGTCTTTATATTAGATTTCTATTTTGCTGCTGGGAAGGAAATAGATGAGGAGAAGGGGGAAAAATAAACTCAAAAAAATAACAGCATGTGGTGTTATTGTAAATATGTTACTATAATCAAGTGAGTGGCTGCTGAGTGAAGCGATTGGATTAGTGCAGAAAATGATGATAGTAATCAATAGGTTTTGATAATTGATGAATCGAGGGCTGCAATGAACGGTATTTTACATTATTGATTAATACAGCTATGGCAATCATTTTCTTCATACATTGATAAATAGTTTGAGCTATAAAATGTCAATATTTGTCTTCAAATTGATTTCTTTCTCCAACCAGTACTCTAAAGTCATCCAATGTATTATGACAGAGAAGAAGAAGAAAATCAATGAAGAAATTAACTTTTTAGAACTGGAACCACTAAATTTTATGAAAATTATTTTAGGATTTATTGGCAGAATATGGCAAAAAAAAATATGCATAGCTATGTTTATGTGTATGTTTAATCATCTGAAAATAAGAGAATTGTGCGTCTGAAAATGAGACATTTATATCTTACAGACACAGCGGGTCCACTTTCACAGAGTCCGCCATGACCCAGCATGTTTCTACAGTAGCCCAGAACAGACAAATCACACACAGGCTGTAGACGGTCCATTTCACATTTTTTTGTTGTTGTGAGTTTGCTGTCAACTGAAGTTTTTTCTACATGCTTGGAGAGGAGCTTGAGGCAAGCGGTATTCCGTTGGTTGCGAGATTCATCATCACTCATCATCATACATGCTGGCCCTTTGAAGGAAATTAATATGTATTAATTTTCTAATAATCAATTGTTTCAACAGTCACTTATACAAGCTTTTCAAACGTGAGGCTGTGATGCTTTTCTCTGTTTAATTATCATAAAATAAATATATATTTGGGTTTTGGACTGTTGGTCAAACAAATCAAGACATTTAAAGATGTCTTGTTGGACTCTTTTTTGTTTGTTTCTGACACTTGAGTAAATGATCGTTTGAAAAATAATGACAACAAATTCAGTTGCAGCCCTACGTTAAAGCTGTAAGCTACAAAGTAAATAGCTGAGGTTATATTGGAGCCTTCTGTTATTATGATAGCATGTTGAATACACGGAGCAGATCATTTTTTATCCGTTCAGACACATTTCAGGCATTTTTCTTAACTCCTACGTCTCCACAGTGCTCTGTTAGTGTGTACGCAGGATAAAAAATGACTGAGTTTCATGCGAAATACTTCTCAGATCTGATGGATGTAGGTAAGGCTCATCCAGCTACCTGCTTATGTTTGTGTTTGTCCTGCCTGCCAAGCAGACGGTTACATAACCTGTATATGTGTGTGTGTGTGTTTGTGAATCTACTGTATATGTCTGTGTGTTTGCACGAATATGTGTACGTGCAAGTCTGTTATGTCTTCGTTCATAAGCCAAATAGCCTATTCCCAGAGATGATGCGCTGTCCAGGAATAACATCTCGAAATCTTTCATCTCCAACCAATCACCACCATAACACACACACTGTTGATTTTACAGCTTGTTCAGTTCAGTAGGAAATATGTCTGGCTAGTTACTGTACAGCATGAGCCCCAACTGCTCTTCCCCTCCCAGACTACCCCCTCAATTGCGGCTTGTTCAGGGCGAGTGTGTGGATGGAAGTGTGTGTGTGTATGTGGAGGTGGAGGAAGGGGAGGTGTAGAGGAATGCAGGGTTGGGTCGGGTGGAGTGGGATGTCGGAGGGAAAAGAGGGGTCTCTGTGGGTCTGTATGTGGACTCTATGGAGAGATTAAAGATGTGTATGTTAGTGCATTGATGAAAGTGTGTTTTCCTTCTGTGTTTACTTCACTGGGGCCCGCTCCCTACCCTGACAGTGGAGAGGAGAGTAATGGAGAAAAAGGCGGGAAGAGGAGTCAGGGTTAAAAGGAGGAAATCGGTTTATTTTTTTCTGGTTTCTGGTTCAATCAGGGAATCTTTGCCTTCTATTTGCATGTTTGAGTGTCTGTTATGTGGTAAATCTGATCTAAAAATATATTAAAGTCAAATATGAGGCTTTAAGAATCCACAGAAATGCAATATAGGGTGAGGGGAAAAAAAGATGCAGGTGAGAAAATAACCAAAGAAGTGACCGAAAAACACCAAAATGTTACGTATAAGTCAGGAGCAGCAAACTGAACTGAGCTGAACCAGGAATCGTCATGTATACCTCAGGTTATACAGAAATGCATGCTTATGCAAAAATGCACACACACATCCCGTCTTGCAGAGCAGCGGGAACACTGTAGGCTGTGTACGGCGGCTCTCCTTCACTTCCGCACCATAAATGTGTGTTTGCTATACGAGGGAACACGGGGAGAAAAGAGGAATTCATGTTGGTGTTTATTTGAGCTTTGGCCAAATCCAACCTGGGGCGGCTGAGTCGGCGCACGTACTACGCCAAACCCCAGCCGCTCCTGTACCCCCAGACACACGCACGTACTGTACACACTCAGGTACTGGAGCGCACACACACCACAAATTTTTACTTCCCCCTCACACACACACATACACATACCTGTCCATCCTAGCCATATCAAGGTGTGTTTGTCTTTCCCTGCCCACCATTTTAGGTCCTCCCTGAGCAGGTATTTCCCTCTCTTTCCCACAGACACACACACACATTTACACACACACACACACACTCTGAAGCAATAGAGGGGGGCTGTCTGTGGGCTGACTGTGTTGCATTGATAACCTGCCGCTCAGAGTCACTCAGTCTCACTTTGTGGCTGTCCACCCTGCCTGGAACTCGCTTCGCCCTGCTCTCTCTCCTTTCTGGCTTCTCACTCTAGGACCGTCTGCGGACGTGCTTAGACTCCCACGTATACTCGTCACCCCTCTCCGGTCGCTGTCACCATGACGCCTACCCCGATGCTGTTCCTGCTGCTGCTCGGCCTCATAGGGGCTCAAGCCACCACCACCACCGTGGACCTCCGCACGGCTGCTGCCATGGGTAAGAAAGATGACCTTTAACCCTTAAAGCTGATCCTAACTCCTGTGGAGGACTTGGATGATGTGATACCTGACATCTAACGCTGTTTTTACACTACTTGGAACTGTAAACCTCTGATTAGACAAAATGTAAAAAAAAAAAAGGACTGTATACAGAAGTCAATTTTGGAGGGATATTCCCCTAAAACCCTTTTTGTCTTGCTAGTAATTTTAATTCGGGTTATCCTTCTGGTCTGAATTCTTGTCTTAAACAATCATGGTGGTATGATGTGTGTGAACTGGGTACATGTGGTATAAACTCATACAGAACCGAAGAAGACGAATGAAAAAAGTCCAGTAATAATTTCAATATTGTGATTATTTAATTAAAAAGAGTGATTAGTATTAGTCAGCCAGTATTAAAGACAGAAGTGGTTTTTTGTGGTGTTGCTGGTGGTTGAATGATGGCACAGTTTGGATGACTGCTTCAGGAGTGAGTGTGGTACGATGGACACACTGTGTGTGTGTGTGTGTGTGTGTGTGTGCGTGTGTGTGTGTGTGTGTGTGGGTGAGTGAGTGAGTGAGTGATGGAGAAGTCGGTAGGAGGAAAAACTGGAAGGAGGGAGAGAGGTGAAGGGTGAGAAGGGAGATCGGTGATATGAAAAGTTTAGACGTTAGAAGTTTTAGCGACGGTTAATTTAACAAGGCCGCAGATGTCAGTGAAAACCCAACACATCCTCCCTGCTGTGAACACTCCACCTTTATCATTTTTAATATTACCAGTCTGGTTGTGACTGCTAATAATAAAAATGATAAAGGTGCAGTGAAAAACAGTTTTCTGTCTTCATATGCAAAACGTAACGCTCAAAATTAAAGCCCATCAAACAAATGTTTGCATTAATATACTAATTATTTTAACAAAAACTTAGTGTTCACTTTTTTATGATTGTTCTTAACTTTAAACCACCTCACAGTCTTCAGGTGTCAGTCTAATGATATTTTATTTATATTTTTTATATTAATTGGAGAAATAAATGTAATTATTATTAAATATTAAAGGTGGCTTCTCATTTGATCTTTCTCTTTCCTTCATCCTTGTTTTTCTCCTTGCATTTCTCCATCTCTCCCTCCACCCTCACCTTTCTCCACCTCTGTTGCCTCCCTGCATCCTGTTTTTCTGTTTCCTCCCACTTTCTCACCAGCCTCCTCTCAATACCTCCGTTCTTCCCATGTCCCCTCCACCCCCCCAACCCCGTTTCTCCCTTCTTCATCAAGTCTTCTTTATTCGTCTACATTTCCGGATAATTTTATGGATGTACCTATACTATTAGGGTATGAAAACATAATCATCTTCTTTGTTTTCCCTCATGTGTAGCGGCAGGTTTGTGCAAAACTCGCCCTACAGACATCGTGTTCATCATCGACAGCAGTCGCAGCGTTCGCCCATCAGAGTTTGAGCAGGTCAAGGTCTTCCTGGCTAAGGTCATCGAGGGGTTGGATGTTGGACCCAATGCCACCCGTGTGGGAGTTGTCAACTACGCCAGCCGTGTCAAGAATGAGGTATGGGCCTCAGCCAGCCTTCAGAAGCACTCAGCAAAGTTTTTTATTTATTTGACAAACTAACACTGACCTTGTTATCATTTAATTGTAGGTGTCTCTGAAGACACACAAAACCAAGGCTGGATTGATTAAGGCCGTGACAAAGATCGAGCCACTGTCCACTGGAACTATGACTGGTCTGGCTATCCAGTTTTCCCTGAACGTGGCCTTCAGCGAGGCTGAGGGCGCTCGTGTCAAATCTCCTGACATCAGCAAGGTCAGACACACATTTAAACATGAAATTCACCATTTTAAATAATTATGGTCCTGAATTTTTATCTAATTTTGCTCCTCTCTGTCCTCAGGTTGCCATTATCGTAACAGACGGGCGTCCCCAGGACAGTGTGAAGGATGTGGCTCAGCGTGCTCGTGATGCAGGCATTGAGATTTTTGCCATCGGCGTGGGACGTGTGGACATGAGCACCCTGAAGCAGATGGCCAGTGATCCTCTGGATGACCATGTAGACTACGTGGAGAGCTACAGCGTCATCGAGAAGCTCACCAAGAAGTTCCAGGAGGCCTTCTGCGGTAAGATTGGGAGGAGGTAAAGGGAAGAGGAAGTGTGGGGAGAAGAAGGAAAGATGAGGGGGCAGAAGCAGAAAATAGACAGAGATGGTAGAAAATACTTAGTGTTCATCCACCACCTTCATGCCTGTGGAGAGAGCTGTCTGCTGCCCCCCTATACTGAGGGTAAGGTGTCAGGACTGTCAACTTTTCGTTCCAATATATTGTCTCCTCCCCTTTGTCCTCTCCCTCCCTCAACCAGACTACAGTACATTTATTCAGATGTATAAACTCATGAAATATTCCCAGGGTGCGAGGGCATGAGGGCAGGAACAACCTTTTGGAACGAAATTTGCTCCTGTTCTTCAGTCAACTCTCACATAACCTAGAGGCGAGACTGATTTCCCTGTAATTACCGATCCATTAGTGGCAATCATTAAACTTCTAATTAGTGATGCCCTTTGGCGCTCCCAGTCTGCAGCAGTTTTGACTGCTGTCAGTTTGCAGCAGCCAATCTTCGCTGTAGATATTTTCATCCAAGGGCAGAGCTGCATGATCGCAGTGTTGGATTGTTATTGGACGAGCCTGTGCCTCACATTTAGAAACTGATCTTGTTCATTTCGAGGCCTCTCCAATCTTTTCCACCTGTTTTTGTTTTAAAGATCCACTGGATTCATGCGTCATCTTAAAAAAAAAAAACTAAAAATAAACTGTTCAGGTCAACTGCAGGTGATCACAGTGGATCGTTAAAAAAATATATCCATCCTAGATTAAACTGACATAGTTTCATTCTCTCCTCCTAACCCCAACCAACCACCCACCCCCTCCTCTGTGTGTGTATGTACCTCAACATATATTCAACTGTGTGTACGTGTGTGTTCTGCATGCACACACACACACAGTGTCGGACCTGTGCGCCACTGGGGATCATGACTGCGAGCAGGTATGCATCAGCAGCCCCGGATCATACAAGTGTGCCTGCAAAGATGGCTTTACCCTCATGGACGATGGTCGCAGCTGCAGTGGTGAGTGAATGTGTGTGTGTGTATATGTGTGTGTGTGTGTGTGTGTGTGTGTGTGTGTGTGTGTGTGTGTGTATGAATGAAGGTATTTGTCCAAGTGCGGTCGCTGTGCTCCCAGAGTAACATGCTCTGTTGTGTGTCCGACATCACCAGCTTGCAGCAACTCAGCGACAGATGTGGTGTTCCTGATCGATGGCTCCAAGAGCGTCCGTCCTGAGAACTTTGAGCTGGTCAAGAAGTGGATCAACCAGATCGTAGACAAACTGGATGTTTCTGATGCCAAGGCTCACGTTGGACTGGTGCAGTACTCCAGCTCAGTCAGACAGGTACGGGTCAGCATTAGGCATTCAGGGTCGCTCAGTACTTCCTTCCTTCTCTTGTTTATCAACATGTTTCCATCTCCATCCTGCAGGAGTTCCCCCTGGGCCGCTACAACAACAAGAAAGACCTGAAGGATGCTGTGAAGAAGATGGCCTACATGGAGAGGGGAACCATGACAGGTCAGGCTCTCCGCTATCTGACAGACAACAGCTTCAGCCCTGGTCAGGGTGCCCGGCCCGGAGTCGCCAAGGTGGGCATCGTCTTTACAGACGGACGCAGCCAGGACTACATTGGAGACGCCGCCAAGAAGGCAAAGGAGCACGGTGAGAGGATGAATCACTTCTTGATGCTAAATAAAACCTATTTTTAACCAGTAAGATGAGGTAAACCTGTATGTGTGTGTCACAGGTTACAAGATGTATGCTGTCGGAGTGGGCAACGCAGTGGAGGATGAGCTGAAAGAGATTGCCTCTGAGCCAACCGGAGAGCACTACTTCTACACCGCAGACTTCAAGACTATGACCCAGATCGCCAAGAAGCTGCAAATTAACATCTGTCAAGGTCACACATGATGATTCAGTACAGACTAAATATTTGCATACTCAAATATGCTGATGCTCAAATCTTAACTTGTGCTTTCTGTCCTCACAGAGGAGGACCCCTGCGAATGCGACTCCCTCGTAAAGTTCCAAAAGAAAGTAGAAGATGCCCTACAGGCACTAACAAAAAAATATATCCTTTACTTCATGTGAGGCAGTCTGAGAATATGATGTTGGGAGGGAGGGTTTAATGTCGTTATCACATTTTTCTGTCTTGTTTATCTTCATCGTTGCTGTCCTTGACAGAATCTTACTAGAGAGTATGTCGAAGAGGATCGCCTTGCTGGAGAACAAAATCGTCTGAGGGCACACACCCCACTCCTCCTTATTCTGCACACACACACACACACACACACACACACACACACACACACAAACAACTTTTACTTCCTGTAAAATACTGAAGAGGAACCCGTGTGTGTGAGAACCCTTACCTCTGCTTGTATTCTGAGCTCTCCCAAACCACCCCTGCCCTCCCCTCCTCTCTTGGTCTTACCTCTTCCACCCTTGGGTCTCCTGGGACACGAAGCGCCGGTTGCCATGGGGACCACGCCTTTGTGTGTGTATGTACGTGCGCTCCGACGGTCATCCTCCATAGCCAGCCTGTGTGTTTGTTAATAAAAGTCTTCCCTCATAGGGAAACGGTATACTGAACGGTTTTTCTTTGTTGCTGCCACAAACCCCATAGAGTCCACCTTGTCATGTCAAATGGAGCAGCACATCACCCTCACCTGTCTGATTATATCTGTCACTGTCATCTTCCCCTCTCTCTCTCCTCTCATGTCTTCATCTTTCTTCTCTTACCCCCACACAAGGGTATCTAATATTATATATGGTATATATACTGTATATATACACAGGTAAATTAATATAAGATATATGTCTGATAAGCAGGGTGCACCAGTGATGTTTTTTTTTATTTTCCTAAATAAAGGTGAACCAGGAAGTACATATTATAAGCTGTGAAACAATTGTATGCCAGATTAATATTACAGACACAAATACACAACAGAGAAATTCTTACTGACTTATTACTTTTACACAGTTGTAGTTAATATAATATATAAAAAGTGCACAGACTGTTACTCTTTGGCTCTAAAATGTGGGGCTCCGAGGACCACAAGGACTTGACAGGTGCCCACAGCAAAATGGTCTTTGACGTTTAATTTAAACTGTGCTTCAGACCTACAGCTTTAGTGTAATTCTACATAAAGTGTTTGAATTTTACAACATCATAAATGCATGAATTTGCTATAAAATTGAGGCCAGAGCAAAGTTGAAGTCATTCGGCCTTAGGCAGAGGTAAGTATGATGATATTTGCCTCTAGTATTGATTTTATAATTGATTAATGGGCAGTCATGTGAACTTGCATTATCAGAAAGTAATATAAATATGACATGTTTCTATATTTCATTATTATTTTTCCTATTTTCTTTAAGTGTTCAATACATTCTGAGCCCCCATAACAGTTTACAAACAAGCAAAATACAAATATATAAACAGTGGGAGCTAAAATAAAAAGATGTAAACAGAAATCAGCACTCTATTTGTAATGTTTTTAATAAAAGTTAAAGGTAGTTTGATGCGTACACATAGTAAATCATTGTAAATAACACATTATTTGTGCAGACTGTTTATTAGCGAGAGAACACGTCACGGTGACGTAGCTCTGACCAGCTGGAGGAGACCTCAGAGTAAAGTGTGGAACTTCTCCTCGGTGCCTCATGAAACACGAGTTTAACCTCCAGTCAGCCTGCGCTCTGCTCTGGCGGTCCGGTCCGAACACAAGCCACCGGCCCGCGGCTGTTTCGTCGCCGAGTCGTCCTGAAAATACGCCACCGAAACAGTTTGCAGCATCTGCTAACAGCTGCTAGGCTAACCTCGGCGAGCTAACCGGCAAGCTGGTAGCCGGGCAGCGGCAGGAGGAGGCTCTGAAGGCGGCCCCGCGGTGTTAATGATTTGCGGGACAAATGATTGCGCAGTGACCGGGAGACGAGGCAACGGACACTTAACGGATCGGGCGGTTAGGAGGACAAACGGTCAACGGTTAGGTTAGCGCTCCAGCTAACCGTAGCTAGCATTAGGTGATTCAACCCCAGGTGCGTCAGGACCGACACAGGAGATGGCCAGTAACCCCGCGGCAGGCGTCACCTGCCAGGCTAACGGAGGGAAAGTGTCCGGTTCTGGTCGCTCACGTCGCCACCGGTCTGAGTCAGAGTCCGACGTTGGCCCGACTGTTAAAAGCTTATCGCGGCTGTGCAGCAGGGACGAGGACGAGCGAGCGGCGGCTCTGGAGGAGCTGAGCCAGGGGGTTGTGTCGACTTTGGGACTGGACCGACGGGGCTCTGCCCGGCTGGGTAAAGACACACTCCTGCATCTGCTGCGGCTGTCCCGGTCGTGCCCGTTGGAGGATGTACGAGGGAGAGCAACCAAGCTGCTGCGAACCGCTCAGGTAATGTTTGCACAGTAGATACCCCAAAATCACACTTTTAATAGTGCGGAGGACCATTTAACTTCTTATTATGTAACCCGAAGATATTGGGCGGATAATTGACTGATGGTGCAGCTAATGAGCCACGGTTATCGAGACAAAGTGGCGTTTTCTATCAGATTTCTACATATTTCATCAGACGTTGGACTGCAGGAGGTGATGCAACTCCGCTGCGGTGTGCACAAACAAGCAGGCAGGACACGCCCCCTCCCGGTGCCCTGAAAAAACAAAGTACACACACACACACACACACACACACACACACACACACACACGGGTCCTGTCACAGCCCACTGTAGCTTCTAGATAAAAAGTGAGAGCGAGAGTGGCGCACATTCAGTCTGTTTTCTCTGCTGGAAATAACAAGCGTCGACTTGTGGTGGGTCTGCTGCCGATCATGGTGAGTTCAAGGCCCGCTTTGCTTATAGGTTTTATGGACTGCATGTCATGAAACGGGTCTCTCCGGTTACAAGTACAGCTTCTACAGTCTGAGTATGTCTAGTTCAAGTTTAAGGGTGTTAAAGCTGCCTGCAGATTTCCTCTTAATCTTCAAATAATCTTTATTTTATGTGTTTTTAAGAGAAAACATGCAGTTGATTCATTGGCTCCAAGCAACATTTTGCACATTTTCATGTAAAGCTTAAACAGTCAGTCAATTTAATCATCTTGTTGTTTAAAAGAATAATAAACAACCTTTTTATTGTTTTGTTTTTCATTTGTTATGCTAAAATGCCAAACATTCCTCCCACCTCGTCCCAGCCTCTCAGATGTGTGAAGTTCCTGCTTTTCTTTTGTCTCCTGTGATCAGGCGATTTGATGAAATTATCCTCCTGGGCTTTGGGGAGATTGTGACGAGCACTTTTCACTGTTTTCTGAACATAATCAGAAATAAATTAATCATGTCTTCTTGTCTTCTTTTTTTTTCTGCTAGGAACAAGGAGTTGAAGTCCCTCGGGCTCTGGCAACAGGTCCAAGTGCCTTTATCCATGCAAAACAGGTGTGTATGACTTGTTTTTAAAAGTATATATATTCACTGATATTAAGGGGGTTGAGTTATTAAATATATTAACTTCTACATTTCATTCCCATTATTGGAAATACATGTTAAATACTGTGATCTTTTTTTCGATTATATATCATGAGGCACGGGGCAGTGTATGTATGTATCGTGTTGATCACCAGCATTTTATTTATTGCTTTATAATGTTTAATTATTAAACTGCTCCAATTAGAGATGAGGTTAACGAGCTGATGTCAGTGTGGCACACGGCTAGTCTAAATGTCTAAAAGATTTTATCGAGCACGTTGGTATCACGATAAACCGTTAAATCAGTGCACTAGGGAAGGTTGCTAGAAATGTCAGTGCTAACTTTTCTTCTGCAATACCGGTGCTTGTTGCTTCATGTCATCAAGAGAGGCAACACTAGACTTGTGTTGCTAAAGCTGAGGTCTGAAAATGCTGATTTCATACGTGACTCACGTTTCAAGTCGAGTTCCGCACTGGAGAAAGTGGGAGTGTTATTTCAGACTGTAAGACTATTACTGTCAAAGTGAAATATGTTGTCGTCAGCGAATTAATTCAGTTTTCAACATGTATTTTGTCTCTCTCCCCTTCAGATGTTGAAAGAAGGGCCAGACCAGGACATCCTTATCGAATCTTTTCTTTCGTTGGGTCGAGTGGACCACGTCACTATGGTGATGGCGCTGCACCCTGCTTACCTCAGCTGCTTCCTGAGAACCCAGCATGCTTTATTGGAACTGGACGGCCCCTTGCCTCGTCACTGGAGACATTACATTGCCGTTACGGTAAGAAAACCACACAAATACAACTAGCATCACAAATGTATTTTTAGGCTCTCTCTGCTCTGCCTCTCTCAGGCGATGCAAAACAGTTTGGTCAAATATTGTTAGGGTCATGTCCCCACAGTTCATACACAAACCAACACTTTTGAGTTGAACTATAATAGCTACGTGATTATGACCGTGATTCATGCACATCCAGAGGTGTGTGGACACGGGAGGCCAGGGTCATCAGTTCTGAAGATGATCTAAAGCCTTGTGTGATTTGTCGATAACAGACTCATACTGTTACTTCTTTAGAATTAACATTTCACATTACTCAGCACTCTAATAAACATTAACTTCCTCTAATTCATGTGTCATATGCAACATCTGGTGTGTCAGTCATGTGATCCCACAAAGCGCTGCTCGATTGGTTGCCTGTCCTGTCCTCGATGTCTGGACATTGCAGTTTTTTATATGAATTTTTCAGAATTGCATTTTTTTAAATCTGAGCAACCCGAATCTATATTTTTGAAATTATGAAACTCGAAGTTTAGGATCTTATTTTGTCAACAATGGGGGGGAAAAAAGTCCAAACTGAGCTTTTGAAATTGCAAGTAAAGACATTTTACATTTTAATTTTAAAGACCAGAACAAAGATAAAAATATTAGAAAATACAAATATACAACAAATATTTAAATGCTATAAATTTAGAGCTGTGTAAATATAACTGCTAAATATTCAGTGGCTGATGGGTTGAAATACTTTCATCCCTAATGACGGCTCTAAAGCCTGCAGCTGGTGTGTGAAAATCTACACGTACAGTGAGTCTATACTGTTAAAGTTAGGCTAGATGTTTCATGACTAATAAACATGAAACATCTAGCCTAGTCATGTCCGACCTCCAGCTATTATTTTCTCATGTTATGACTGAGTCATAAAAACCTGAGGAGGTGTTTTATGATTTCTTTTTTTTTCCATACGCACATAGATACTTTTGTCTGTGAGGTGATACGTTATTTCTGCCTCCCCTGGTAGTCGGACAAAAGCAGTATTACAGTAAAATATTTCTTTTTACAGCTTTTATAGCTTTTACAGTCCCCATCAGTTCAGCTGTAGTGAACAATAAATAACCCATTCAGACTGGCTCATTGGCCGAAGAGGTCCTGAGTGAAGTGACATAACTCCACTTCTGCTTTTTTAAATTTTATTTCCAACAGAGCATTTCTCAATGACATAGCTGGATGGACACAGCTGCAGCTCATAAAATTAATGGAGTTTAGTCTGATTTAGCTCTGCCAGTTACACAGTGATGACCTTCCTATCAAACTTCTTGTTGGTTTTAATAGATGCAGCTGTGACACTTGACAAGCAAACATCGATTGTTACAGCTACACGTTACACAGTATGGGCAGTTTACTTTATGATTTAGATGTGGCATCATGAGTCTCTGTGTCAGAATTGTGTCACAGCACATGAAAACAAAATCTGCAGGGATCCCATTCAACGTTTGGAGTGGTTAAAGATTATTGTTTAATGAGTCAGGAAATAAGATGTCAAAATACTGAAAAAATAACTTGGAAGAAGGAGAAAGAGGACAGATGCAAAACAGATTTGGCAGGTCATTCTCTTCTTGAGGGTTATCCAGCTACTGTATCATAGCGAGCCACTAACGGGTCTGCCAAAGACCGTGGTCCTCATAAACATTTAATGACTCTCATCGCTCATATATATATATATATATATATATATATATATATATATATATATATATATATATATATTAAAAAATCACATTAGCTGCCCTTTCAGTTCAGAAATGCCATTCATTAGACTCAGAATTATCTCCTGGAGGAGAAGTTTAGTTGCATTGCTTTAACCTCCGAGCCCTTTTGAGCACAGCCGGTTTTTATGCATTATGTAGTCGCTGCACTCTTTTGTTTTGAATGGACACTGTGCCACGTTTGTTTCCTGATGCTTTCGCAGGCTGCAGCTCGACACCACTGCTCGTACCTGGTGCAGCAGCACAGCGCCGGCTTCCTGGAGGCAGGAGGGGAGGAGAGCTGGCTTAGCGGCCTCGAGCACGCTCCCACCAAACTCCGCAGCTTGCAAACACTCAACAAGCTGCTGGCACACAGACCCTGGCTCATCACACAGCAGCACATCGAGGTCAGACACAACACCCACTCACTCACTCAGTCTCTGACTCTCCTGCTCTGTTTGGTTCACAGTCTGTCATCTTATTATAATAATAATGATAATCATTTAATACACTGGATTTCTGACTTGGGCTTTATCTGAAATTGCTTCCTCATTAACTCACTCTGTACTCCCTCAATAGTTTAATCTTTAGCATGCAGTATAAATAATATTTTGGACTATTGAATCATCAGGTGTAGTTTTGCCTTTCTGAAATGTTTTGGTACTTTTTGACAGCTCCGCATGTTGGATAAATTTACCCAGCTGAGCTTAAACGTCACATATAATCATACTGAAATGTTTTCTAAGCTCTTACAGTCAATAAGTAGTAATGATAATAATCATGACAAAAATAGGAGTGATATAAGGAAGTGAAAAAAGTATTCCTAAGGTGCAGTCACAGGCAGTGTCCTCATTTACGAGTCTCATGGCATGAGGGTAGAAACTCAAAATGCAGACATGGAAATAAAATGGCGAACAGAAGTGCACAGTTAATGGTGAGCCATTGTAACCAGTGTGAGCTGTACTGTACTGCAGAACCGGACTGCTGTCGGGCAAAGAAAGTTTTCCTCTTGTGGAAGCAAAGTTTAAAAAACTTAACATTGTGAAGTTCAGCCTGTCTCCGTATTCATTGGTTGTTCAGTCCACAGCCACAGCTATGCTATGGGCTTAATGGGACTGTATGTAGGAACAGTGGTGCAGTATGGGTGCCGGTTAGGGTTTGCAGTCTGTAGATCTTTGCTGCACGTCGTCTTCCTTCTCTCTCTACCCACTTCCCTGTCACTTTCCAGCTGTCACTATCGAAAATAAAGAAGTGGTGCACAGCTAAATGCTAATGTCAGTATGTTAATTTGGCCGCTGTGACAATCTTGGTATTTAATGCTTATTATCATAGTTTCGTGTGTTTGCCCACTACAGTTGCTCATTAGCACTGAACATAAAGTACAGCTGAGGCTGATGGGAAAAGGATCACAGTCCATCCTGAGGGGAACATGAATGCCTGTAGATTTCAAATGTGGCAGCTCCCAACCAGCTAACATTGTCTTCCAACAAGCCTCCTAAAAATGAGACTTTACTCCCTGCAGGAGCTGGTTTGTCCCGGAGCAGAGCCTCGCTGGTCACTGGCT
This sequence comes from Larimichthys crocea, assembly GCF_000972845.2. Lineage (NCBI taxonomy): Eukaryota > Metazoa > Chordata > Actinopteri > Sciaenidae > Larimichthys > Larimichthys crocea. The sequence continues at coordinate 39,168,255 of NC_040023.1, read as the reverse complement.
GAACTCATCCATGCTGTGGTCCTGATGGCACAGGCTCACTCACTCTGCTCTTTTGTGTGGGGCTGCGGATTAAACCCCGAACCCGACCACATCGGTGGTTATACCTTTCAACCTCCATCACCTGGTCACCTTCCTCGTAGCCCTCACAGCCCTCATAGCCCCGCTTCTGAGGATTGCAGGCAAGAGGTGAGTCTCAAGGTTGTTTTTCTCCACAGGTCTGACAGGTAAAGACTTGTAAATATTGTCAACAGGACGATGACAAAAAGGCAATTAAGAAATAAGTTTATTCAGGTTTCGCTTTACTTGCCATACCGGTTTAGTAACAGCAACGACTGGCACAATTCACATTGTTGATTCAGTATTATACTAAGTATAGCACTAAGTAAGCTCCTCAAGGCTTTTCTGTTTTGCCACTCCTTCAGTTGGTTGACGGAGCAATGGAGGTGGAGGTGTTGATGAAGAGGATGGTGGAGCTGCAGCAGCAGCAGGAGGAGGAGGAGTGCACACAGGAGGAGATGGTTACTCGTTTTGAGAGGGAAAGAAGCGAGAGCATACCGACAGGTACGAGCCATGCCTGTGTGTTCTAGCAATCACTCATCACTCACTCGGTCGACATTTATTCACTCGCTGCTTCCTCTTTGTTGTTTTTCAGCGGTGGTGCGCGGAGCACCGCCTGACTTGGTTCTGCGCCTGGTGGAAGATCCAGAGTTCAGATACGAGGACTTTGCCCCCAGAGGAGAGCAGTCACCACCCACAATGAGAGCCCAGGTAGTTTGGAGCATATCTGTGTGTTCACGTCGATTTATATTTTTAGACACACATTCCCAAGTTACGTCTTCATACTGTTTACGGTGTGCAGCCTGTTAAATGTTTGAAGTTTCACAGACCTGAATTTGTTGACGTGTGTGCAGGACTATTCATGGGAGGACCACGGCTTCTCTCTGGTCAACAGACTACTGCCAGACATGGGCCAGCTCCTAGATGAAAAATTCCAGGTAGCCTCACCTGTAACCTAGTAGAAGTACACTAATAATAACCACCAATAAACTGATTAAAAACTGTCTGGGAGACTGATGTGTAGATAAAGTTCCAGGGAGTTTAAGTGAGAGATACACTTACCTGGAAACTGCTTAATGTCAGGAAAATACGTGATTAATGACTATAAGTGTATTTTGAACAGTAGTTTACAAGCTAAGGCTGGGAAATAAAAATAATGCTATTTAAAATGATGTTTATTTCTCAGCCTACTATAATCTTTGTGTTTTTAGTTGGTGGATAAAGTCAAATGCTGGGCAGTTTTATCTCTTGAGGCCTCAAAGTCTGAGAGTCTTAACTGCTCACACCTTCATAAACTGTAACAAGGAGTCTCAAGTAGACATTGCTTTGTTTTAAGGGGTGACAAGCAAAAAAAAACTTGTGAAGAATTGTTGCGTAGCTGTCTACGCCCAAGAAAGAGATCAGCAGTAGGAGGTCAAAATGATGACATTCAGGGGGAAAAAACCTGATGATGAAATTATTCGTCGGCCTCTTGTTGTGTCTGCAGAATGCTGTATACATTAATTTATGAGTAGAGAACAGATTGAGCATAATTTAATGAGATGAAGTTGTGTTTTTGCAGGTGGTGAGCAACTTGACCTACAACAGGATGGCCATGCACGAAGGCGTCGACACTCACACTCTGAGAAAAGCTCTGTGGAACTACATCCACTGTCTGTACGGGATACGGTCAGTCTCTCATGTTTCTCACAAGTTAGAAATCATCATCTAAGTTTGAAATGAGCACGCGTCACAAACTGTGTTATCGTTGCGCCTCTGCAGCTACGACGATTACGACTACGGCGGTGTGAACGTGCTGTTGGAGCGCTCTCTGAAGGTGTTTGTTAAAACCATGGCCTGTCACCCCGAGCAGACCACAGCACGCATCTACCACGCCTTCTGGAGACACTTCAGACACTCTGAAAAGGTACGAACGAGTTCAAACGCCACCTGAGCCGGCCTCTTCAGCCACAATAAATTAATCATTTGACATTTTAACACACAGTCGCTCTTTTGCACTCTCTCAACAAAGCATGAATCCTTTTGACATTTCAGTGCCACGTCACGTTTTCCTTCCTTTTTTTTTTTAAATGTCATGAGAGAAGGAAGCATTACAGACAGCAGTAGCAACATCGTAATCTGAAAGTAATGACGTGCTTATTTATTTTTTATTTTTTCCATTTTTCATTTTTGCAGGTTCATGCAAACCTGATAGTGATGGAAGCCCGGCTACAGGCAGCCCTTCTTTACACATTACGAGCCATCACACATTACATGAGATGACACGATCACTCACACCCCTTCGGCAGATGCTGAGCCAGCTGTGACCTACCACAGCCCAATGCATAACACAACACAGACAATCTTTTGCACACTCACACTCACACACACACACACACACACACACACACACTACAGTGAATGTCTGTATATGCATATCTTATGTTTCAGTGTTAATGTTCTGATGCTGCTTTGCGCCTGGGATATATGATATTTAAAATGTTACTTATTTTGCACTGAAGATTTTTCAGGTTTTGTTTCCCCTACTTGAGCCTCAGATGTTATTCTAAATATCTTGCACACATTTCTGTCCCACACACACACACACACACACACACACACACAGACATCTACATACTCATGTGATACATATCGTAGTAAATCATCATGATTCAAGTTCTTTTGCATTATTATTTGACATGTTTGTTCAGGTTCAATATCTGTCACACACAGATAACCGCTGTTCACCACACCATGACTACTCATGCATCAGTCCTCTGTGTCTGCAGCACACAGAAGCTGAGATGAAAAATAAGAAACAGACAAAATAACTTGTATTTTTACAATAAAAGGTTATCTTGTTATCAAAATTCCAACAGTGTTTGTCTGAATGTATCCTGTCTCTTAAATGTTGTACTTTAAGATCTATTTTTTGCATTCTGATTTGAAGGCTGACATAAAAAACAAATCTATATTATGAGACTGAAGTTTCTCATATTTATAATCCCAGATTAAGCCCAGACTTCTGTATGTGTTGCTGCAGGAGTTGCATTGACCCAACACTAGATGGAGACAAAGACTTAAAAAAGTGAGACGTCTCTTCACAGAGTCAGCTCACTCCTCAAGGTGAACCGTAATTGCGTGACAACACGTTTCAAGACTTCAGACTTTTATTGTCTTTGTATTTATCATTTGTCCTCTTTGTGGAGCTCCAGATGAACGTGCACGATCCAATGATGTCCACCTGTGATGTAATCCGTCTGAAAGTAATAACGGCACCGAAAGAAAAGTGACATGTCACATCTGAGCGCCGTCGTTTTGTTTTGGCTGATGAATGCTCACTTTGCGCGCGGATATCACACATCTGACTCGGTCTTCCTGTACTTCACACCCGGGAGTGGATGTGTCACATCTTGCACTTGCATTTCAGCCTTTTTTCTAGCGAAGCAGCATCTCGTTAGCGGGTTAGGTTCAGTATTATGTAAATAATTCTTGGGACGTACAGTCTCAATAAAAATAGCTTAAAAATGCATAATAGCTCATTTGAATAGTATATCATACATATGACATGTACTTTTAGGTGGGTACTGCTCGCGCGCGATCATCTGGGCAGGATCTCATCCGTCCCTTCCGGACGAAGCGCGTGCTCACGACTTCTCACTTGCTCAGCAGTCGCGCGCAGTTTTAATTCTTGCTCCCCGCGAGCCACCGGACACCTCTGACTCTCACTCACCTCGGTCTCGTGCCCCGGCCGGACTCCAGGGCCCCCCTCCCTCCACCCTCCCCGGTAAAACGACGAGTTTGGTGTCAGGTATGTCCGCTCAGCTTATTGTTTAATGTCTGAAAATGCATATCTGATGGTTTAATTAAAGAGCCAGGGAGTTTGCTGTTTGAAGAAGCGCCTGTGCTTTACTGCCAAACTGTGGGAACCCTACATCAAAGATGACACATGGTTTTTTCCTCATATTTCCAGTTAAATTGATTTTACTTTGAATTTTCTTTTTGGTTCTGTATGGGTGAGGAAGTTGCCTAGTTCACATCTCTGTGAAAGAGACAGAGAAGAACTGTAAATTTAACCCTGGTAGGTAAAAGGACACTGAAAGTACTGATGAGTATTTTCAGAAGTCCACCACCACCACCACCACCGCAGGGCCCTCTGCACCTTTTAAAAAATATATATTTTATATGTCTTTAAGTAGAATAGTCAGAGCTCTGTTTACCATTTTCAGTGTTTCTGAAAATTGGGCAACTTTGGAGTGTTTACTGGTAGATAAAAGGAAGTTTGGTTAGTTGAGAAGTTAATGAAGTGCAGCTTTTACAGTACTTCCACTCTTCATGGTGGACGGACGCCACAGCGGATGATGTTTAGAAATCAGATTGCTAATAGTGCAATATTGAAACAGAGGACTGTGGTCATCAGACCTTTTGGATATTTTCCTGTTAAAATGATTAGTCATAAGGATAAAAATGAGCTAAATGAGTCATCACTCTGGGTTATCAGCTCCTTTTTTTTCACTAAGTATTTTTAAATCTAAAGAGTCAAACAATAACTCATCATAGGATCTGGAGTTGATGTCATCTGGGATCTACTGTATGTTTCTGTCTGCCAGACTTCATTGACTTTTACGTGTAAAACTGACTTCTGGAGCAAATATGTTACATTTGCTCCAGAAGTTTTCATACTGTGGATGTGATTTATTTGGCAACACGCCTACAGGAAACCACCTTGAGGAACAGGCAGGGCTGGATGTTTCCTCAACATATCCATCCATCTGAGGTGTTTTCTGCGGCTTTACTGTGGTCAGATTGGTTAAGGCGTTTACTCCTTCATCGTGATGGGCTGCATAAGGAGGTTGCATAATCACACCTCCATAATCAGCATTCATCTTTTTTTTCCCACTACCGATTCCAAGGAAAGGTTGCCTGTGTGTCTGTGTGAAGGAGGTGTCGTGGAATTTTAAGGGTTGGATGGGGAAGAACTCGATTAGGCTGTCCAAGGCCAAACTTCATCACTTCCTGTTTCTTTACGAGGTCAGTTCCTGTCTTTAGCCTCGGGGCTAAGCAGGAAGGAAGGAGGCATGGAGATGTTTTTTAGTGTGTGTGTGTGTGTGTGGAGGGGCGGGGGGTTTAGAAATGGCCGTTACTGTCATCACCAACAGCTTTCCCATCAAGTGGCTGAGGGCCTGTGACAGTTCAGTGCTTGTCTAAGATGAGCCTGATGTTAGCACCTTCAGATTCCCCTGGATGGAGGGTGTCAGCTGTCATTTTGATCAGTGGTTTAGAAGTTGTTGTTGGGAGACTCATCTTCTCGTTGCTCCCATAAAAACAGGCCCTGAGCGCCCTGATGCTTAAGAAACAGGATCAGACATGTAAATGGTCATGTAGGCTTTCTAACAGGCCACTTAAGTCCTCTGTATCTGGAGGATATGATGACTTCATGTGGAAACAGGACGTCCCAGTGACTGAGACACCTTACTTTTCCATAACCCCCACCCGCCTCCCAGTTTCTCTCCTTTGTGTGTGTGTGTGTGTGTGTGTGTGTGTGTGAGGGGGGTATGTGCTCTATGAGTGTGTGAGGGTTCGGTGACAGCCTGTTTCCCATTGTCCTATCATTCCTGCTCCACTCACACTCTGCATCCTGTGGGGCTTCCTGCGAGCGAGCGAGAGAGTCCGACAGAGAGACGAAAAGGTAAGAACAAAGATGGGGAAACAAGAAATAGAGGATTGAAGAAAGTCTGAGCAGAGAACTGGTGTAAAAGTACAGAAAGTCAACAGATTTGAACAATCCTGTTTCAGTGTGTCAGTGTGTCTGTGTGTGTGTTGACCCGTGTTGCTGCAATGAATTCCCTGCTGGGAGCAGCTTATCGGCAGTCCACTGTGCAGGAAAGGGTGTGTCATCTGGATTTGGATGTTTGCGAGTGTGACGATGGAGGGTGATGTTATTGTGATTTTATAGGAGTGCACTGAATGCGTGCTAATGCTTTGTAGGACAGAATGCATTTGCTTCCTTATATTGTTATAGAGTGTACAATATACTGCAATTTACTGCTCCGGAGTCGAAAATTACTCGGGGACTGTACTTAAGTACAAATACTACATGAGTACTTCCATTTTGAGCTCCTTTATTCTTCAGGTCCACAAAATTTTAGATGGAGAATTTGTACTTCACTACATCCATGCTAGAGCTATAGCTTCTAGGTGCTTTTCAGATGAAGAAAAACTATGTACATATGAAATTTTGTGCTTTCTTATACACCTAGATCAACTAACAACTAACAAAGATTTTGCATACTGAGTGTACTTGATAAGAATGCTTTACTTTTCTAACTGTGTTCATTACTGCTACTTTTACAGAGCACCTTTTCCATCGCTGCTGGTCTTTCTCAAAGTCACAGTTCACTGACTTACAAAGGTTTTTATTTGCCCAGGCGTGGAGATATCTCCGAGATCTATGCCTCCAACCCAGCAAGGTAGAGGTGAATTAAAATTAATTTGGTGTTCTCATATAACGTTTAAAAAAACTTAGCTATGACAAGTTCCTCAAGAGACAGTTTCCCTTTTGCTCTTAAAAAATCCACTGATGGTTTTATTAGGGACTACTTCTTTGGTAGAAAGTATCTCCAGTGAATGACAAAATTCACTTCTACTGTTATTGGGGTGGAGGCGGTCATTTCAAAACGCCCCAATGCCATTTGTATGTCTTCATAAAACCAGAGGTACTCAAGAATTTCTGTTGTAATTCTGATGAAAACTTTCAAAACTGTCAAGAATGTAAACACTGATGTTTATATCTAATAAATATGAAGTCTTTGCTGTAAAAGGATATGTTGCTACAGACAGCTCACAAACCAATACCACACTTCTTCACCAGAGGAAGCAGCTTCTGTTTCACAAAGTGTTCTAATTATTTCTCCTATGCGTTTGCCAGGTGCTATAAAAATCTGCTGTGATCATCAGCAACCAGTCTGTAAAGCGAGGTTTAGTTTTAAACAGACGAAATACTGGTGTATCTGCGTCTTTATGTTAAAAAGTGTTTGTTGGCGCTATACTGTGGCAAGAGAGCAACCTACAAAGATGGTTGCATCATGAAGACATGTTGTTATACCCTATGCAAGTAGCAGACGCTCTTATCCAGAGCGACTTACAGAAAGGGGAACAATTGTATATCATATGGTATAGTGCGATAAGAAGCGTTAGTGCAGCAATAAGTCCTACTGATGATTCTTTAAGGTGTAGATTTGTCGTGTAGTGCTAGGAGAACTGGTGTAGTAGCTAGTGTAACTGGTATTAGAAGGTTAGGTACGTTTTAAACACGATGACAGACCGCATGTGCATGTAACCGGAGAGCTTTTTCAATGTCTAATCAGTTTGTTTACTCAATTTATTTGGAAATTAAATACATTATGTAAACTGAGAGTAATTCCTGTCACAGCTTCCAAAATGTTGTTTGTGCTTGTTGCATACTGCATCCTTTCGTTACTTGGTTTCAAAAGACAAAGAGGAACTCGCACTGTTCTTAAATTACTCTGGTGTCACCAGTGCTTATACAGAGTTTAATCACACACACACACACACACACATGCACACACGCACACACGCACACACCTAAAAGGGAGCAACAAGCTGTGTGCCAATTCGAATATGTGCAACCGGCTCGTACCATCCATCACCACCACACAGTCTGATACAATCCACTCTAGTATCTTTAATGTTGCTAAGACAAAGTTATGAAAAGACACATTCTGCATCCAAATGAACTAAGTATGTCGCATAATTTAGGTCTCTTTGCATGCCTGCTTAGCGAAGCCTTTGCCAAGTGGAGCGTAAAACTGTCCTGCATGGTTTGTTGTCACGATCATGAAAACCTCAGGTCAACCGAATAATCAGGTGTCACAGCTTCTGTGTGCAGAGAGGAAGACTGACGAGGGCGAAAACATTTAGTCAACAGGAACCCAACAGAGAACAATGACCGTAAAAGCCATTCAGCAAACGGCCCTCTGCATGCGTGTGTGTGTGTGTGTGTGTGTGTGTGTGCGTGCCTATGAGTGTTATTATGCTGCCCCTATCAGTGGTGTGGTCATGTGCCAATCTTAGAAAATCTGAAAAAACAAAGAAGATCTGACAGATAAAAATGGAAGATGTCGCCTTTTCACCCTCTGCCACTAAGGTTTGTGAGAAAGAGCAGAGAGGCTGCAGCTTTGGTTGTTGGAGGGGTGTAGGCACGAAGTAGAGTAAAACAGAAACAGAGAGGAAGGTGTGTGTGTGTGTGTGTGTGTGTGTGTGTGTGTGTGTGTGTGTGTTGGGGCTGTTTGTGGCCCTGCAGCTGCCTGGTGTGTATGTGTGTGTGTGTGTGGATGGACTCTGTCCTCAGTTTCCAGGAAAAGGGGGGAGCCATCAGAGGGCTGGACAGGAAACTCTAACAGGGCTAACTTCCTGTAACTCGCCTGATGGCTGACCTGATAGTCAATGAGTGTGTGCGTGCGTGCGGGCTTGTGCGCACGTTAAATTTTTGCATATTTTGCCTCCGACTCCTCTGGATGTAGCCCGTAATAGCTTTTGTTGGTTTAAACAGGAATTTCGGGGACTTTGTGGTGTGGATAGGACAAACCTGACGCTGTTCACTGGGAACGCTGCTGCTTTTTCATAATGAAAGTACTTCTTTTTTTTTGTGTTGCTCCCGGCCATAACCTGTATTGTTCTTCCTGTGTGTGACTTCCCTCACATTCCTCAGTAGGTGGGGAGGCTGCAGACTGAAGTTGAAAGGTTGCCAGTTTGAAACCTACAGCACCTCTATACTCAGTTGCCAGTTTATACACCTACGACAGCTGACACTAATGCAGTTAAATACAGCAGCCCTGTAATAAATCCTACTTCCAGTTTTGTTGAAATTGTTTGATGAAACTGTATTTTGAAGGTGTTACATTATACTGCGGGGTTCACCCAGTTATATCATTGAGAAAACACAGAAAAATATTAGAAACGACAGCCTAAAAATGACCAAACAGTTTAATCAAGGACTACATTTGAAGATTACATTCTTTATTGGTTCACCTGCCTATTATTTTCTCAATGTTTAATGTCTGTAAATCATCAAAAAGACTTAGAGAGCTTATTTTGTTCAGTCAGTAGTATAAAACCTAAAGATATTCAGTTATTATCACATGGCAAGACAAATAAAAGCATCAAATCATCACCATTTAGAAGCTGTAGTGAGATCATTATGAATGTTTTTGCTTGAAAAATCAATCAATCAATTAATAAATTGATTATCAAGATAGACGTATTGTTTCAGATGAACAGTGTCAACAAAACCTAAACGTTATAACCTTCATAGATATTTTTATGACATTAGACGGCATGATTTTAAAGGAATAGTTCGTTTTTTGTTCAGATGAAATAATATTTAACATGTTAATTAGTGAGCTTTAAAGGAGCTGGTATGAGCCAGGCTAGCAGTTTCCCACTGTTTCCAGTGTTTGTGCTAAGCTAACTGGTTGCTGGCTGTAACGTCATATTTACTGTGCAGACATGAGAGCGGTATCAATCCTCTCATCTAACCAGAAAGTACAAAGCGAATGACACAGTAAAACGCTCATCTGTTGATCAGGATCATGCTGATGACTGCGTGCAGACGTGTCTGTACATAATTCAGATGTTTAATAGTCTTCTCTGTGTGTTATTTCATCTTGATGTTGGCACCGGCTCTTATTTTGTTAACACAAATTCTTTTCAAACAATGTGGTTTGCTCAAAACTGGAAGTCCCGATTGTGTACGTGCACGCTTTGTGAAACACATTTCACAGTGTCAGTGACTGTCACAGTGTGTCAGTTACCCCTGTCTTATGATGACACTTACAGGTATATTTCACCACAAACCACACACACATGCACACACACACGCATGCACCTTCAATCACACAAACACAGCTGTTGGCCAGAGAAAATGTCTCCCCATTCGAAAATGCAAAGCAGAAAGGGAAGTGGCTAACCTCATTGCTCTCTCTCTGTCTTTCCCTATCTTGAGCTGTCTGTGTCTCAGTTTTTTTTTCTTTCTATCTTTGTCTCCTTGCGTCTCCCTACACGCATCTCTTTATTCACGCTTTACCGCCCTTGAGCCTTTCTCTCACATTCCCCATCACCTTTTTCGTCTCCCGTTCTCTGCCACTCATCCTCTCCCTGCCCTGCTCTCTCGTTCCACCCCTTGTCACTCACCTCCTTCCCTCGTTTTTTTTGTTTTCCAGTGGCGATGGTGATTGACAGATGATCTGACAGAGGAAGACATCAGGTGAGAGAAAGTTTCTCCTTCCAACCTCCCTTCCGCTCTTCTTCCTCCTCCTCCTCCTCCTCCTCCTCCTCCACCTCCTCTTCCTCCCACTTGAGGGAAGTTAAGTTTTTTTAGTTAAAGTTTGTTACTTCTCTCTTCACAGTTCAGCTCTTTACACCCTGATGATTCGTTTCACCAGGGTAACCCCGCTGTATGTTGCTTTCACTTTCTACCAGCTAGTGTTTGAAGTCTCAGGTTGCGTAGGCAGGAATTAGGGGAAATATTTCTTAAGTTGAATCTTGCTATAATACTATATTATTGTATTTTTTAAAATTTTATTTCATTGATAAACGGTGATACTGTCATTAAAGTTATAGCTAATTATTGTATTTAAAGGGACACATGAAGTTGCTCAGCCAGTTTGAATTGTGTTGTCTGTGACTGGAGGAGCTTAACAAAGTTTGAAAAAACAACCCAGATGATGTCATAGTGATGTCATCAGGGTTACCATGACAGAGACTTGAACATTTTAAACATAAAACAGTGAAAGCATGGAGTTTAAAGGTGTTGGAGGGTTTATCAGGTAGCGGTGGTCAAAGGAAAGATGTTGCATTATGGGAAAGGACCTGGTGTTTCCAGACTTTACTCATGCTAGTAACTAAAAATCAGAATATCTCTGCCTCTGCTGCTTTAATTCTGCTTGTCGCCAGTTTATTTTGGATTTGTATGTTTCAACTAACCTTTCTTCTTATGAGTTATTACTGTACTTATACCAGATAGGAAAAGGATACAGCTTTAATCACTATTGTCTCACACCAAGCAGCAAGACATTCACACGAAAAAGTATGTTTCGTAAACTCTGCTTTCTTTCACAGACGTCGTCTCCGTGCTGGTTATTATGGGGTGTGCCTGTTGCAAGCAGAAGAAGTCCACCAAAGCAACAGTAACATCAACAACAGGCGATGTTACAGACCTGTTTCCTAGCAACGCAGATGGAGGGTTATCCTCGGTTATGAATCAGGGCCGCTATTGTCCTGACCCCACTCAGATCCCGGACTTCAACAAGGGCTTCTCACAAAGCGACATCTTCCCCAGCACCAACACACACCAACGGCCTGGAGGTAGGACTGTGTGTTTGCGTGAAGTAAAAGGGTCTTATAGTATTACTTAGACTCTAGAAGGTGAAAGTCTTTCTTCATCAAAACATAATTCATAATTATTATTTGACATGCAGAGTCAAGAAAAACAATATTTTTTCAGGATGTACTATTTTTTCTTTCTGCCCCAAAATATTTTCAGTGATAGGTTCACCGTTTTAATACTATTTACACTGGCCCTGAAGTGATCAATGTCAATGTAAGAGATTGTGGACAGTGCCTGTTTTGTGCAGAAATCGCTTAGCGGTTGGTTAATTTAAGGCTTCAGCTCTCTCATTGAGACAAATCCAGCTGGTATCTTTTAAAGTTTAAGTCCCTTTAGTGTTAAATTCATTCTGTGTTTCTTTACTGAGATGCAATAAAGGGACAGTAAGCTTCATATTAGCTACAGCTGGACTATTAAATGCATTTTGGCAGAGAACAAGCACTATTTTGTCTTTCATCTCACACTGAAAACACACTAAGAGAGGAACTCTTCACAGCTACTGTTGGCAGGAGGACAGTAACCATTTCAGTGTACAATATATTTTGCTATGTGAGTATTGTTCTAAGACAGACTTAACACGAATGTGAACATACCCTTCAGATCATTTAAGGCTGTAAAAATAGATGACTAGTTTAGTGGTATGAACTATAACTGGTCTTTTGTTGTCTGTATGCGTGTGCGAACACATGTGCAGGTGGCGGAGTCACTCTCTTTATAGCTCTGTATGACTACGACGCCCGCACAGAAGATGATCTTACTTTTCAGAAAGGAGAGAAATTCCAGATCATCAACAACACGTAAGCACAAATGTACACGAACACAGCCTTAGTTCAATAACATCTGTTGTTAAATTACAGGAGAAACATACCTGACAGCATCGGGAGCTGAATGTTAATTGTATGTGATTGGTGTTAAATATGTTAAATGAGATGAGGTATGACTCCCAAACGGTAATTAATCTTGTTTGCATACATTAAATGCCACAGGCTGCAATTAAACACCACTCATTAACACTGTGAACTGCCGCAGCTTATGTTCTTGAACAATGTCCCTGTCCTACTCGAGAAATCTAAAATCTGTTTATATGATTATGTTTAATCTGTCTTTGCAGCCAGCAGGTTTTTGGAGTTACTGTTGCTCTAACTTCTGCTTTTTATCTTCTTTATCATCTCGACACATTTTACTCTTGAGTTCATTTGAATATAGATAAAATGCATTTTGTGACTTGTGAAACTTGAAAGTACAATTTTTGCATATCTAAACATTTGGAGGGATGAAGAAGTGGTTTTATACTGTAGAGTTATTGTTTATTTTCATTTTAGCATTGTTAAAAATATAATTTGCGGATTGCAAAGTGAATCCTCCATCAAGTGTAGTACTAAACCATGAGCTGACTGTGTTTTCTGAAACACATCTGATGTTTCTCTGAAAGCAAACTGACATTTTGTGCGTGTTTTCTGCAGAGAGGGTGACTGGTGGGAGGCTCGCTCTTTGGACACAGGCAACTCAGGTTACATCCCCTCCAACTACGTAGCTCCTGTCGACTCCATACAGGCCGAAGAGTGAGAACACGCACACACACACACACACACACTGACATGAAGTCTGAGGGCAGAGGTCACATGATGTGCGCTGTCGCTGTGGTGACCCATGTGTTGTTGTCATGGTGACAGGTGGTATTTTGGAAAGATGGGGAGGAAGGATGCAGAGAGACAGTTGTTGGGCCATGGCAACCAGAGGGGAACCTTCCTCATACGCGAGAGCGAGACCACCAAGGGTGAATAAGCCTAACATACACACACACGCACACACACTTAAAATAGAGGTTCACAGCTCTAGATATGTGAACACTTTCATTTTCTCTCTCTCTCTCTCTCTTTCCGTTTCTCACCTCTTAACCACTTAATGTCCACCTTTTCCTCTCCGACCTTTTACAGGTGCTTACTCTCTGTCTATCCGCGACTGGGACGACAACAAGGGAGAGCACGTCAAGCATTATAAGATCCGCAAACTAGACAACGGTGGTTATTATATCACCACAAGATCTCAGTTTGACACTGTGCAGCAGCTGGTGGAGCACTACACAGGTAACACACATGAACACGAGAACGTGGACACTTAATTCATCCTCTTTTTTCCTGCTTCTCCTTTAAAGTGAAAAAATATTTGTGTCGCCTGTTTTCTGATGCATCCTCAGGCTCCAAAAACTCGGCTGCCGCTTCCACGGATCTCATCTAAAATTTGTTTTGAATCTTTGCCCAATCAGTCTCTGCCCAAATGCAGCACGGAAGCATAATTCCGTCTGTGCTTCATTAAATCTGTAATTTTATTGTACATAAGTACAATTTTGAGGTACTTTGCCTGAGTACTTCCATTTGATGTTACTCTCTGCTTCTTTTAGAATATACTTTTTACATTTATTGGACAGTTTGAAGTCATAGTTGCAGAGTCATGTTTCATATTAAACAATATATGATAGACCTTATAAAATATGATGTCATAGGACAGTACGGTACTCATAAAAAAAACAAAAAACATTACATGTTGTACATGACATACATTACAGTGCATCAGGAATAATAATAATAATAATAATAATAATAATAATAATTATATATATATATGCCTAAATGCCCATAATTGCCTGATGAGCACTAATAAATACTTTTACTTTTACTTTTACTTCTGAGGAAATGTTTCTAACATTTGCAGAAGTACACATTCTTCACTTTGTGGTATACCTATTTTCAGTTAAGGAAAATGATTTGAATACCTCCCACACTTGCACCTCTAACTTTTACTTTTTAAGTTCATAAGATTATTTTTAAACTCAGTTCAGAGTTCTCGTAACACACAGGGTTCACACCCTGCACTTCCTCTGCTCTCTGTCAGTGTTAATCTGCCCTCTAGTGGCTCGTGTTGATACAGCAAACATTCTGCAGTTTGTGACTTCACGTGACACGGTCATGGAAAGCAACCTTAGAGATTTAGCTGCTTGTATCACTTTTTTGTTGCTAGTGTTTGTTTGCTTTTCTTATTAGCTGTATTGCCCCTGTACTTATATGTAAATGATCCCGCTGCTCAGAATATGTGTTCATGTCTGTTTTGCTGAATTTTCTTTGTGTCTCTGAACTTCATGGTCAACTTTTCAGCTGCAGATGTAGATAAGAAACCTGTCTTGTTCTTTATTTATCTCTGCCTTTGCTGCTTATTCTTCTTCTGTTTTCTATCTCGCTTGTTTCCTCTTTTCTTTCGCCTGCCTGTTCGTCTCTCCTCTCTTTCTCTCTCTGTCTCTCTCTCTCTCTCAGAGAGAGCGGCAGGACTGTGCTGCCGTTTGATTGGCAGCTGTAAGCGGGGCATGCCTAAGCTGGCCGACTTATCAGTGAAGACCAAGGATATGTGGGAGATTCCCCGTGAATCCCTCCAGCTGATTAAGAAGCTGGGCAATGGCCAGTTTGGAGAAGTCTGGATGGGTAGGAATGGTTGGACTGTGTCGCAGTGGGGGAAGGTGACAGCTCTAACACACCTGGATAAAAAAAAAAAAAAGTATAAAAGATGAGCAGGTACATATAATGCATTTAAGTCTTGGTTGTGTTCAGTTGGCAAGAGCATCAGTAAAACACTTGTGGTGTAAAGACACCTGCACACTCACAAAGATACACTGTAAAGCCCTGTTTATCTGTCTGTGTTCAGAGTCTTGTCTACCTGCAACAAATATACCTGTGGATCAGACCACACAAACATAGACAAGACACACACATACAACAGTAGATGTAGTCTGGACTGTTGTGTGAATGTTGTGTGTTGAGTAGCAACTGCAGCAATGAAACAAATCCTAAATAAATCCCTGTATGTGATAGGAATGACACAGACACAGCTGCTAATACATACAAATGTGGCTTTGTTTTACATCCAGGTGTGCAGAGTTGTGCCCCTCCTCCCCTGTTTTTGCATGTGCATGTATCATCATCTCACCTCATCTCTTTGTCACCCCCTCCCACCTTTTTTTCTTCCATCTTTCCACCCATCACCATACCCCTTTGCCCCATTTTTCATCACCCACTTCTACTCTTTCCTTTTACTCCATCTCCACCCTCCTTTGTTGGCTCTCACCTCCTCCCTCTAATAGGCAGCAATGACGGGCTGTGTTATTACCTGACCAAGGCCTGTCCTAACTCCACCCCACTCACCATGGGCCTTGGGCGGGATGCTTGGGAGGTGTCCAGAGAAACGCTGTCAATGCAAACGAAGCTAGGACAGGGCTGCTTCGGGGACGTTTGGATGGGTGAGAATGACACCTTCAACCTCTAATGCCCTCTGCAGGCACAGAGGGAGAACTGACTGTCCAGCATCGTCCTCTGTAGTGTCCCATATTGTCCTGTAACAAAGATTGCTGGTAATGCTAAATGTCTGGCTGTGGCTGACCATTTATGTCAGTGTCTGTAAGTTCGGTTTGATGTTTTCCCAGTATAGCTGTATTTTCAATCGTGTCCAAAATGTCATACAGTGTCCTTGACGAAATCTAAGTATGTTGGGTTTTCTGAGCCATGCAGAGTTTCTCCCTGAAGCCAGCCAAGCTTTGTGCCTGTTCGTGTAACTCAGGTGCTGCTGGTGTTGATGTAAGACCAGTAAACCTCCCTCCCTCCCTCCCTCCTAACAATACCTGTCTCATGTCATGCATGCTCTCTGAAATAACTATCATTTGCATGCACCAGTGGTTTGACCATGTGTGTGTGTTCGTCGCAGCCTGCGTGTCTTGTTTTTTCGATGTTTTGATGTGTACATTTGTATGTGCGGGTGTTTGTGTCCTTGTATGAGTAGTATGTACATGTGTATACAGTCATCACATTGTCAGCATGTAAGAAAATTGGCCCGCGAGGCATGTCTCTGTGTGTGTCCATGTACTATGTGCGCATTAACATCCCCTTGTCTGTATGCCAGGCATGTGGAATGGTACCACCAAGGTAGCGGTGAAGACTCTGAAGCCAGGGACCATGTCCCCTGAGGCCTTCCTGGAGGAGGCTCAGATCATGAAGAGACTCCGCCACGACAAGCTGGTGCAGCTCTATGCTGTCGTGTCTGAGGAGCCCATCTATATTATCACCGAGTTCATGAGCCAAGGTATCAGGCTGAGTCAACTGTCAAGACTGTGACATACTGTAGATACAATATGAATCACTGTCTTTGGCTGGAAACCTCACTGACTCTGAAAAGTGAGGTCTTAAATAAGATGAATAGTTCACAAAACAGTTAGTGCAAACCACCACCAAGGTTAATCTCTTAATTTTTAATAATAGTATGTTTACAGTAAAAAAAATAATTATACATTAAAAATAGGAACAAAAGAATGACACGTGTTTTGACTTTCTAAATCTGCATCTGGATTACATTAAAACAGATGTGTGATCATGGCACACATGGTGGATTTCTATCAGTAGAGAACATTTTCAGAAACGCCCTATGTTGCATTGAAATAATTTAACAAATCCTGGATCTGCACCCACAGAAATCCTTCACTTCTCAGTTGGCTTCTTTTAAACATTTCCTGCTCTGCACAATAGACAAACAAATAAACAGGAACAAAGACGTCAACATCAACAGTCAGGCATTTACTCTACATAGAAAAAATTGGCAGAAGGGTGGTGCAGTGATCAGGGAATCTCCTCATAGGTCAGTTCGGAGTTCAATCCCCGATACATCCAAAAACAATGAATTTCTACCAATTCCAGGGATTCTCTATTTCTCTTGGAAAGACCTTTGACCTCCCTGTGGAGGGTGCCAGGGGGGCAGGTGAAATATCTCTTCAATATTTATAAAACCAATGCCTGAATTAATAACTGTATGAATTTACAAGAATTTATCTAAAAATATTTATTTTGTACTCATCATGATACACAGCAGATATGAGTTATCTACAGAAGTTATTAGGGGCCAGTCATGATGTTACCATCTTGTTTTTTTAGGAAGTTTGCTGGACTTCTTAAAAGATGGTGAAGGGCAGAATCTGAAACTGCCTCAACTGGTGGACATGGCTGCACAGGTGAGTTAAGCACAAACCCACAGATACAAACACAAAAAAGAGGCACACACATCTATCTGAGCTCTTCTACTTTCTTTGTGTTTTCTTGTAGATTGCAGCTGGAATGGCGTACATTGAGAGGATGAACTACATCCATCGTGACCTGCGAGCAGCTAACATCCTTGTTGGAGACAATCTGGTGTGCAAAATCGCTGACTTTGGCCTGGCTAGGCTCATTGAGGACAACGAGTACACAGCCAGACAAGGTAACAGCATGTGATATTGTGTGTGTGTGTGTATGAGAGAGAGGAAGAGAGCCATGCTTGCACAATGATTAAGAGCCTGCCTCTGCCTCCGTGCCTATATTTTTATACATAACCTATCCTAATTATATGATTATGCATCTTCACTGTGTTGCCATGGTTTCAGGGGCGAAGTTCCCTATCAAGTGGACAGCTCCAGAAGCTGCGTTGTATGGTCGCTTTACCATCAAGTCAGATGTCTGGAGCTTTGGCATCCTACTAACTGAACTCATCACTAAGGGACGGGTGCCATACCCAGGTACTGGATGACGCCTATGTTTCTTAATCTCACAACATTTCTGATTGTGCTTGGCAGTGACAATTCTTCAGGATTTAGAGTTATTTTTTAACTATTCACTGTCAAAACCTGGACAAGATAACATTTCTACAGCAACAACCTGGACAAGCAGTTGCAGATAACAATAGAGAGTTTGAGAGTTTGGGGGTTTACTTACATTTTTTCACAACCAGAACACACTGTATTACAGCACTGGGTGAGTTTAGTTTATAAGTGCTTCAAAAGTAGATGAGAAGGAAAACCTGCCACCCCGCTGTGCAAATTAGCTCACAGATCATGCTGTATCTTTGGCAAAAACATTCCTGGTTTTATTTTATGTCTTTAAGGTGAACAATGCTGCAATAAATCACAATAATGTTTCTACCGACATGTTTTTGATACACTTTAATATAATAACATAACTTTATTTAACAAGGGGTTGAAATATCTTGTACTGTAGTGTCATGGCCAAGACAGCAGCAGTTTGCAAAACATAAAAATACATGGATAATAAATATACCAAAACAAATGATATAAAAAGAGATGTGCAGTAGCAATAATTAATATATATCTATATAAATGAATACAGAAAATAAAATCTAGTTCTTTGAAACCCTTTATAACGCAGCTAATAAATAGACTGTAGTTGCAACCATATTGAGATGTTTCCCCGATGATTTTAAATAACTTTATTGCAGTATGTTGCAGTGTTAAATAACTTTAGGAATTACGTTTCCCTTACTTCCTCTTTTTATTTTCCTATATATCTAATATATGTTGCTTTGGTGCTTTTGGTGTTTTTTAATCCCTTCTCCTGCATCCACATTCCCCCTCTCCACTCCCTCCCTTTAGGCATGAACAATCGTGAAGTACTGGAGCAGGTGGAGAGAGGCTACCGGATGCCCTGTGCCCCGGGCTGCCCCGCCTCGCTCCATGAACTGATGCTGCAGTGCTGGAGGCGGGAGGCCGACGAGAGGCACACTTTTGAGTACCTGCAGTCCTTCCTGGAGGATTACTTCACCGCCACAGAGCCGCAGTATCAGCCCGGAGAAAACCTGTGACCGCACACATGTGGGACAGATGTGGAGCAATAAACGGACAAACAGAAAGAGAGTGACAGATATATAGACGGGAAGACATTGATATATATACCTGCATATACACTGATAAGCATGTCATACCACATGTACATGCTTTCACTGTATTTGTCCCACACACACACACGCACACACACATATTAAGATACATATCGTCGCCTTGTTTAATTGTTGAAAGACAGTTTCCTCCTTTTGGTCATTGATCACTGCAGCCCATTCAAGACAGATCAGTCAACCATGTTGAAGAGCAGAGTCGGAGCTCTGCTGCTCAGGCCTTGCAGTAATGTTGCTTTACTCTGTAACCATGACAACAAGGAAATGAAAGAAGATGTAGATGGTTGTGTTGAGGTGGGGGGAAGTCGAGTTGGTACATGATTTGTTCAGCTACCATATATGTCCTCTGATTCCTGTGTCTGAGACGAGGTGATTTAGTTGTCCAGCTGTTTACCTGACATAAAGAATGTTGATAGAGAAATGATAGATGGTGCAACAGGTCTCAGAGCGCAGTTTGAATGTGGTCTTCGACAAAAAAAAGAAAAAAAAGAATGATGTCAGAATGAACCTCATGAACACGTGTGGTAACTAAGTAGATCATGTACACAGCCACTCCCATGTAGGATGCCTCCTCTAACAATAATCTTACAAAACTATAAAAAGGCTGTTGAACTGATCCACATCCATCACCTGAAAAAGGGCTGAACCGAACCAATATGTGCCTTAAAGTGATCAAATTAAGGGCTGTTTTTAAGTACCTTTATCACTGTGTTAGTAAATTCTGTGAGATGGTAAAGAATGCTTTTGGTTTGTCTGTTAATTTGTATGAGCTGTCTCGTTTGTTGTTTTTAATTTAACTCAGATATATCTGATGCATCACAAAGACTTCTATATCTAGTTAACATATATACAGTTTCCATCCATTGGGAGGGCAGGGTGAAATGTTACACATAAAGGGGAAAAGATCGATGTGTGTTTTTATGGAGAAGTGTAACCTTTATGTTGAGATTGCCCTGTCATGTTATTGTAATAAAGATCAAATATCTTTTCCAAATGAAGATATGTATCTCATGTGTTTGGACATTTAGGCTGCTTTTGTTTGATGTTTCTTCAGAGGTAATGTCAAAGACGGTTGTCATCACATCACACAAAACACACAAGTATACATGAATAATCATTGCCTTTAAATTTCTATTATTCTTTTATTATTTTCTTCAACTGTGGTTCATGTGAGGAAAAAAATCTACTTCGCCTGTTTTGTCCTTCAAACAAAATGTCATATTTTTTTTTAGATTTAGAGCAAAAATAAATATGATCAAATTAATAAATTCTCCTAATAAGAAAGAAATTGCTTCAGAGCAGGCGTGAGATATACCAGCCTCGGTTTCTATCATATGATATTGGCTGTGTATGCATCCCTGGCGCTGGCAACTATTCTCTGTCCTCAGAAATTCCTCCCACCCCTGCTGAGTCTCTCACACTCCTCGACGCTTTCTCTCATTCACACTCGCTCTCTTTCAGTCATCAGTAAACTACTGTTCCCATAGTTCCAGAGGTGTAAAAGTGAGGCCAGCTACGGATGCCCGTATGGGTTTGACAGTCAGGCACGTTGGAGAGGCACAGCGGAGACTGGGGCGCACGAGAGACAGAGAGCTGGAATTGCAGAGGCAGAGACGCACGGGCGCACGGTCGATTTTCGCCTCCCGCATACAGGGGAGTCCCGCGCCTGTCACCAAAACCGGAGCACAGGGCTCGAGCGCGGTTATGTCAGCACCTTAATTGGGGACAAGACTGTGAACTAACCTCCCTGCTCCCCGTTTTTTGAAATTTCTCCCCCCTCCTTTTGTGTTTTTTTTTTTGCTTTCCCATCTTTGTGGGTGCAGATATTGATGTGAGCCAGAGGAGCGGTTTTTCCGTTGAGCCGCACGAGACGGTGGCGCGCGACGGCAGCGAGAGAGACAAGCCGTTTCCATTGATGTGGGAGGACTATCTCCCTCCGACACGGGGAGCTCAGATGAAGGGGAAATGCTGCGGGCTGACGGCTGCAGCCGTCAAGGCAACGGCACCGTGACCCGGGCGAGGAGAGGAGCGAAGCACCGCCACCGACAGCAGCCACAGCGCGAGCTCACAGCCCCGCCAGCCAGCCCGCGCGGACACCGCAACAGCTCCAGCAGCCACAGCGCGAGCCCCCCAGACTCCCGCTCTCCTCTCTCCCTTGGTGAGTGCGCGTGCAGCGTCTTGTGTACACAACACCAACAATTTGGTCCGATTATCCAGATGTGCTGCGCACCTCTGGCTACGTCCCGATTTGAGTTTAAAAAAAAAAAAAAAAAAATATATATATATATATATATTTTTTTAATTTTACATCGGAGCCGCTGACGAACGGAGCTCTGCATTCATACTGCTCGTGCTGCTGGGTCATCTGGGCTTTACTGTGGGTATGCAGCGTGTGTGGTGAGATCTGAAATTATGATGTTCAAACACACACACACGCACACACACACACACGCAATGTGGTTAAATGTGCGCACAATAAACCCCCACCTGTTTTTGAGTATTTACAATGTTCTCACCTATTCGCCTCATCATCACTGATTTTATACACAGTGTACAGTACCTCTACAGGTACTGTCACCCTGCTGGCACACACACACACACACACACACACCTGTCTTGTTTATTTGCTGTCTCCACAGACAGTGAGTGAGTTTGATGGGACTTTTCTACTGAATTTACATACCAGTGACACATACCAGAGGTTTGACTGTGAGCCAAGCTCCTGATGATGGACAGATGTTTGCTTTACATATAAACAGGAGACACAGAGAGTCCCGGTGAGCATCCGTCCAATCCCCCCCCTGGGGGTTTCCAATCTCGGCAGCCCCCCTGAGTTGTCAGGGCAGTTAGGCGGGACACAGCAGCAGCAGCAGCAGCAGCAGCAGCAGCACATCCTGCAGTGGCAACAGGGCCGGTGTGCTGTGATGAGAGACACGGCATACTCGTGGTGGTGATTATCAGCTCTCTTGTTGAGGAAGAGAGAGAGAAGCTGAAGGAGAGGGGGAGAGGGGATGAGAGGGAGAGAGAAGTCAATGTCGATGTCTGGGCAGTGACAGTTCGTTATTTAAGGGCCCCTCAGAAGACGTGCACAGGCTGCCCTAGTGCAGGTGCTGTTAGTATGCAGAGTGATGCTCTGTCTGTCTGTCAGTCTGTCTGCCTGTCTGTCTGCCTGTCTGTCTGTCTGTCTGTCTGTCTGTCTCTCTGTCTGTCTGTCTGTCTGTCTGTCTCACACAATCTCACTCTCTCAGTTGCTGGTTGAAGAGTGAGTTCTCTTATTGCCGTGTCCACTTGGACATAATGAATAATTTCAAACCTCTGAATGCTGGAATGAAAAGGAAATGGCCTTACCCTGGCATGCAGCCACTGTCTGTCAGACTTGTCTTGAGTGCATGGCCCTGTGTGTGTGTGTGTGTGTGCGTGTGTGTGTGTGTGTGTGTGTGTGACAAACAGAAGAGAATGTGAACATATAACAGCTTAGGCCTATTGTGCTTCCTACCTGTGTGAGTGGGGCTAGTTGTCATAGCAACGGCCTTGTAGCTCCGTTGATGTTCCTCCTGTCCTCATTGGCAGGGTCAGCGCACCTAACACACCACATCTCGTCTCAAAGCTGTGTGTGTGTGTGTGTGTTTGTGTTTGTGTGTATGCATGCACATGTGTACTTCCAAGTGTGTGTGCTGTGAAAGTACCTTTTGTTTGCGCCTTGCTGCAGTTTGTAGGCGTGTGGGTTGATGGCACAGACAAGCCTGAGTGTGTGTGTGTGTGTGTGTGTGTGTGTGTGTGTGTGAGTGCTCGTCAGTGTGTGTGTGTGTGTGTGTGTGTGTGTTACAGTGTCACAAAGATACACCCTGCTGATATGACAGCCGACAGCTCAACCAATCACCTGTTTTCTCTCTCTGCCTATCAGCATGTGAGGTTGCCGTAGTCAGACGTCCTCTTGATATGGAGGTCGTCATGGAGATGGAGAAGACAGAATGGACACACATATGTATGCGCGCACGCATGCACAAACACACATAGAGCCATGAAACGTTGATCAGCACGACATATTTATTGACTTCCACTGATGTTTTGGGAAGTTTTAAGTTATGTTTGGGATGGTGCAACCTGTTGAATATTGGTTTAGAAGAGTGACAGATTATTGACGCATCAGGTTTAAACAAGAAGTAGGTCAGCTCGAGAGACAAAATCAGTTAGTGAAGCTCTCTGCCACCAGACAGAGCTTCAGTAATCTAAATTAGAGAGGATGTCCTAGCAGAGATCGAGTCTGATTCTTCAAAAACAGTCTCGCCCCTTACAGCTGCAAAGTGTCTCATTATATCAATCGAACTTCTAGTTATCAAATACAACAAAAATCTTTCTTTTAATTTATGCGTTAATTTGTGAAACTCAGTTGAAGATCATCCTGACACTCGCCTTTGAACTCCTCACAACAGATATATTACTGCCATTCAGCAAAAAGGGAATTTACACCAGCATTTGTGAATGAGTCATTATTACTCAGCACTTGAAATGCCTCCCAAAATACATGAGAAATTGATATTAGGGCACGGATTCACATAAACATTTCACATCTATTCACAGTGACAATATCTGGTTGGTTAGAGCTTATAGTCATTGTCTGATAGCTTTAAACTTAACATTTAGATGTAAATTATCTGAATGTTTCTTCCAAATCAGAGATGTTCTACTGCAATGCGAGGTTTCCATTTAAAAACAACCAACTTTATATGCTACAAGAACTCTTATTTTAATAATTGAGTAATAAAACATTTTTGGAATATTTTGAGATTTATAATATTTTCCACTATGCAACAAGCTACTGGCCAAAAATAATTAGTCATTACTTTGTCCTTGGAGTGAAGGGTCCTATCTTTTTTACGACTCCTATTAATCTAATCGTCACCTGAAGTGAAATAGCCTTCGCCACAGGCAGGTAAACGTGGTTCAACTCCCACACACACACACACACACACACACACACACACACACACACACACACGCACACACACAAAATATACAAATACACACATGTATGCACCCACACACACACCAACCATTTAGCATTAGTGTAAGCAGTGTTTGTATGCTCCATTCTGTCACCTCCCACACGATACATTCATAAAACGGCTCCTCCGCGCCAAAGGCACTGACTCAATAGAAGACATCTCCCCTTCTCCTCTCTCTCGCCTCCTTCCCTCTTTTAACCCCTCGCCGCCGCCCCCCCCCCACATCTATCTGTCCTTTGCTCAGTCCTTTTTTCCCCATCATCCACTTATCTCCCTCTCTCCTTGCCTCCATCCTTTCCTTTATGTCCTTCCTCACCTACCTCCTCATTCTCCTTGTCTCGCTCACACCACCACCACCACTACCACCACCACCACACCCCCCCGCATCCCTCCCTCCCTCCCTCCCCCCCCACAGGGCTGGTTGCAGCCGGTTTGAGTCTGACAGTAGAGAGGAAGCTTCGACCTCTCACCTCCGGAGGATAGAGAGGGAGGGAGGCAAGAGGAGAGGGATGATGGAGGGCAGCGGGGTGGAGGGGGGTGAAACTGCAAGAGGCGAGGGAGAGGTCAAAGAACAGGAGGGATTTGCGAAGAAAGTGGGAGAGCAGAGCTGGGGGGAAGGGGGCTGAGAGTCGATCGAGGGACAGAGAGAGGAGAGAGAGAGGACGGAGGGGTCAGGAAGCGAAAGGAGTGATAAATGAAGGGAGAGCGGCAGGATGGATGGATGAGGAGGGAGAGATAGAGCGCATGAGAGGATGAGAAGGAGAGAGAGAGAGGGAGAGACAGAGTGTGAAGCTGCTGTGTACCTCCCTAACAAGCTGGACAGAATCAGCTCAATTATTAAAGAGGAGCGAGAGATGGGGAAAACATGCAGACACGCAGACGTACACACACACACACACACACACACACACCACGCACAAAAGCATTTCTCGGTGTCTGGCGTACACAACACACACTCACCGTCTCCCTCTCGCTCACACACACACACACACATATAAGTATCTGTAGATCAACATACTTACACATGAACAGTATGTCTGATTTTCATGTTTCTTATCCGAGTGCGTCAGCGTGTTGGAGTTATCTTTGTTTTTAGCCGTGTGCAGAGTGTGCGGATACATGTGTCTGGCTATGTGTGTTAAAAACAGTGAGTCAGAGGATAAGCAGAGACTTGTTAGTGATTCTCCTCAACACCCCCGTCACCCCCCCCCCCCCCCCCCCCCACTACCCAATTTGGCATCAGCACAGTCTCAACGTTCCACCAGCGTGGCTTCAATGTCGTCCCATCAATATGAACAGATAATCAGAGCACTAAGGGGTCTGTCTATAAATCCCCGCCGTGAATATAGTTTTCCCCCCTTCTTCTTCTCTTCCTTTCTTCTCTCCCTCCCTTCCTCTCCTTCCTCTCCCTCCTCTTCCTCTCTTGCCCGTTCCACCCTTGTTTCTAGTTCTCTTTCTTCTTTCCCTTTTCCCTCCTTCTCTGAGGAAGTGTATGCCCCCAAGGGACGAAAAGATTCGCTACCTTCCAGGAGAGAAAGAGATTGTGTGTGCCTGAATGTGTGTCCGCCACATGTGTGTGCGTGCCAGGATGATAGTGTGAGAGTGTGTGTGTGTGTGTGTGTGTGTGTGTGTGCATGAGAGTGAGAACACACACTTCCTGAGACAGAAAAAGAGAGAGAGAGGCAGGGATGAGCAAGTGAAGAGCGAGTGAGAGAGTGAAATCAGGAGGCTGTGGAGGGGGAGGAGAGAGAAAGAGATAAGAGAGAAAGACAGAGAGTAGTCGGGGAGAAGGGGGAAGATGG
The DNA here is from genome assembly GCF_000972845.2 of Larimichthys crocea. Classification (NCBI taxonomy): domain Eukaryota; kingdom Metazoa; phylum Chordata; class Actinopteri; family Sciaenidae; genus Larimichthys; species Larimichthys crocea. The sequence continues at coordinate 39,142,255 of NC_040023.1, read as the reverse complement.
ATGAATGCACTGCGCACTGTGTGTGTGTGTGTGTGTGTGTGTGTGTGTGTGTGTGTGTGTGTGTGTGCAAGAGAGAGGGAGAGATGGTTGAGAGAGGCAGGTAGACACAGAGGGACGGAAGGGTTTCTTATCCTCTCAGCAGAAGTCATAATTTCTTAGAGCGTGCACAGATGTGTGTGTTTGTGTGCGTGCCTGATTGTGTTTGTGTCTGAGAGTGTGTTGCCTCGCTCAGGCTTGAGGCCAAGACTCTGAGAGGAACAGCGATGTGGCATCAGTGTGTAGCATGAGCAGCATGTGTGTGTCGCTGCGTGTGCTTCTTGAACGGCGTGTATGTTGAGGCTGTGGCTGATGAGCTGTCAGTACCTACAGTTGGAATGTTCACAAGGCGGCCATTGTTGTTCAAACAGCCAGCAGCCTTCTCCTTGGCAACGGGCGCTGCAGCAGCGTCTCCCACAGCAACTGTGGAACAGGAGTATGGAGGGAGGAGGAGGAGTCAGGAAGTCAGGGCCGCAGCACAGAGGCCCCTCTCCAAAACACTGGCCTCAAGGTCTGTGTGCGTGTCGGGGTCCAAGCATCTGGTTTGTGTGTCCTCTGTGTGTGAGGTAGAAATACGTGACTGTGTTTATGTGTGTTGGTATGTGTGGTTTTTAAGTGAGTTCTCGCCAGCGTGCCTACGTGGAGTGTGCGTCAGTGCAAGCGTGCATCTTTGCTGCACTTGTGTGTTTCTCCCCGTGTGTATGTGCACATGTCAGCTCATTGTGTGTGTGTGTGTGTGCACCTGCGTGAACTGTAAGTGGGTGCAATTCTGTGTTTGCACCTAAGTGGTTGGTTTCATCTTCCCACATTTGCATGTGTGTGTAATCCCGAATGTGTTTTTGCGTACGCACATGTGCACACACTCTTAGCTGTTCCCAGCTGGTGAGGTTGGTCACATGACCTGACTGAGGGGCGGCCATCAGCAGCGCCAGGAAACTGCCTGCAGGAGAGAGAGAGAGAGAGAGAGAGAGAGAGAGAGAGAGAGAGTGTCAGGCTGAGTTGAAGATGAGGGAGGGGTGTTGGGGAGTGGGAGCATGTGTTGTGGGAGAGAAACTGGGGGGCGGGAGGTGTGCGGATTGGGAGGGGGCTGCTGGAGAGATGAGAGAAGGAACAGTGAGGAAGAAAAATGAGGAGGGGGGTGGAAGAGGAAGAGGAAGGGGTAATACAGTCCTCCTCGTCTTAAAATAACTACAGCATGTAGGTTCCTGCAGAAACAACAGGAGAGACAGTCAGATAGTGAGACAGTCAGATGGGGGTGGGGGGTCCTGGTTTTGTGTTGTCTAGTGGTTCGAGCTACTTCTCCAGTCCCCTGTGTGCATCCTTGGCTGGGCTGCCACTGTATCTGGTCCGTGTGAAGTCTGTTTACATTAGATGTGTGTCTCTCTGTCTGAATGTCTGTCTGCCTTTTTGTGTGTCCGCACATATGGTTTATGTGTTGCTCTCATGTTCATTTATATGCGTTGTGTGCGTGTTTTCTCGTGTGTGTGTGTGTGTGTGCGTGTGCACGTGCTGGCTCTTGGCAGGAGATAGAGAACGCACACTGATGATGGAGATCATTAGGAATTTCCTGCAGCTGGGGAGGTGGTGGGTTGTTGTTTTTTTTGTTTTGTTTTGTTTTTTTGGGAGGGAGGGGGGCCAGGACGGTTGGGATGTGAGTGGGTGAGAACAAGAGGAGAGGTCATAGTGAAGGAGAGTATGAGTGGGTGGGGTGGTGGTGGAGGTGTGAGGGTCTGTATGTAAGTGTGTTAGTTCGGCTCGTCTCTGTTTGACTGACGCGTGTGCGCATTGAGCTGCAACTCACCAAATCCCAGAGTTCAGCTCTGTTTTTGAGGGTTGTCGGTGGTAATTTCTGTGCAAGCTTGTCGGCCCCAGTAGTACGATATGTGTGTATAACATTCTTCGCCCCCTTTGGCACACTTAGACACACCTCAAGCTCTCTCACAAAAAAAAAAAAAAACTAGGTCCGTTGATTGGAATGGAGTTTGGATGTGCTTAAATTTGAGCTGTTGAGTGGTACTGCCTGTCGGGCTACAATGCACTGCAGTCAAGGCAAGACCTTAAAACTTTGTACAGTTTGGCTGAATATTGAGTAAATATAGAAAACTTTTTTCCCACAGTGGGAAGGAAAATAAAGCCTTCAAATCCAACATGTCCACCTATCAGTTTAAGACGATCTCTAACTTCTCTTGTGCCAATGTTAAATGAAGGTTTGCGAGTTCTGTGATGCTGCCGAAGTTTGAAAAAAAAAAAGTTTCTTTTATCCTCGAGCTGATGTGAAATCACATCAATATGCATCTTAAATACGTTTCCATCTAATTTCTTTCGACTTATATAACTCCATGCTCCTATAATTCATAGTTAAGGATTTGATTTGATTACCGCACACACACACACACACCGTGTGAGTTTACAGTGCATTGGCCCATTTACAGTGATGCTGTTAATTTCATGTAATGTAATGTAACGTTTCACTGACAGAGTCTGACAGATGTTTATTGTCTGGAATACAACATGACACACTGGAAGACCTCACGGACGACATGAAAACAGTTAGTCATCAAGTTGCCTGACAGTTTTTCAAGACTGTCTTTCGCATTGTGTTTTCACACAAGAAGAAAAAGTTGTGCATCATCGTGCGTTGTGTGTGTTTGTGGCTGCAGATTAGGGTTGAGGTGGTGTGGAGGAACGAGGCTGATGGTAGTTGAGTTTCTGCACGGTGTCACTCCGTCTCTGTGGACCCTCCTTCCTCCTCCCCACCTCCCTTTCTCTCCTGGCCTCACATACACTTTCTCCAGCTCTCTCCCTCCATCCCACTCTCTCTGTTTTATACCCCCTTCTTCTTATCTGTCTAAACCTCTCTGTGGAGCCCCCCCTACCCCCACCCCCCCACCACCTCTCTCTCTTGTTACCTCTCTGCTCTCTCTCTCTCTCTCTCTCTCTCTCTCTCTCTCCCCCTCCATGTCCCCCCTCCCTTACACCCCCCCATGCTGTTTCGGTGCTGCTGCCTGTCTCTTAGCAACAACTGCACACCCGTTAGAGCTCAGTGAGTGCTTTTACAAACACACCCAGGAAGACACACTCATACACGCGCACACTTGCAGACACACACACACACACACACATACACACACACACACAAATGCGTGCAAGCACAAACACACTCACACACACACACATGCAGGGTCTAGTTCCTCATTGAGGGTTGCTGCTGGCAGGCCTGTGAGTCTGCAAGCCTTTGTGGCAGTGAGATAGATGGGAGGAGAATAGATATGCTGTACAGCTACCATGCACTGAATGATTGTTCCTCTCAGACTATGCACAACAGGGCAACTGCCCAAACTGTAAAACGGCAAGTTCTCGTCTCTAATTTAACACTGGCATGTGTGCAAAGTGACATGTTGCCTTTCCTGTAAAGCACACAGAAGCACCCAAAGAACTTTTTTTTATGTGCAGATGAAAAATGTACAAGGTCTCCAAATTTTTTCAAAGAATTTCATTAATATGAGGGCTGCTCTTTGTGGAACAGATTCAACAGATCATCATGTGAGAGCAGTGCACACCATCGGCTGTTTTCACAGAGACAATACTACGCCACTGTGTGTTCCAAAGCCCCAGAGCCATTCACAGTAAAATGCACCAAAACGCATTTGCTACGTATGACGGTGAATATATTGGAATGGTGGCTGATGGATGCCAGGAGTGTTTGCTTAAACAATGAATCATAGTGGGAGCGTTTGATTGGCTGGCATCTAAGCCCTGTCAGAATGCCCCCCACAGAGCACAGTAGAGGGATATTTGCATGTGTGTCTTTGTTTTGTGTGTGACAGTGTATGTGTGCGTGTCTATGTGACATGTATGTCTTTATGTGCAAATCGATGTGTGAGTGTGTGGGAGGATGAAGCTGTGGGGGCATATTTGAATGTGTCTTTGTGTGTTGGTATGTGTCGCTGTGTGTGTGTGTCTATGAGCGACAGTGCGTGCATGTATGTGTATTGTGTAAGCACATGTGCAGCAATGTTTAATTAAAGCATGTGTTTTTTTTCCTTCTCTCACACGCCGGTCAGATGGAGCCTTAATTAATGAATGTTGTTAATTAGACGAGAAAGAAAGTGAGAACGAGAATGGGAAGGAGGAGAGGCGGGGGAGACAGCGCCGGGCACGGGAAGGGAGTGGGTGAGAGGGTTAAAGAAAGTATGTGTGTGTGTTCATCTCCATGTGTGTCTGTCCCAGTTGTGTCATTCCTCAGAGCAGAACAGTGTTGGGGTTGGTCTGCTCCATGTGTGCAGCCTCAAACTCTGCTACAGCAAAACTCTCACACTCCCTCCTCCTCCTCCTCCTCCTCCTCCTCCTCCTCCTCTACTGCTTCCTCGTCTCACCTCCTTCAACTTTTTCCTACCTCCTTCTTAAATCTGTCTGCCTCCGTCTACTGTCCTTTCACTGTCGAAATCACGTCTTTCACCTCCCTGTACTTCTTCTGTCTCTCGCCCTCTCATACTTTCTCACCCATTCATGCGCTCATTCTAATGTGTCCTCCCTCCCTTCTTCCCTCCCTCCCTCCCTGTCCTCCTCTCTCCCTCCTAATCAGACCCATATGTTGGAGAGGGAGGCAGGGTGATCTCAGGATGGACAGGATTGTGTTGTATGTAGAGAGTGTGGTACAGTGTTGGAGCCATCCATGCGGATTTTTGTATAGAAGTGTGGCACGCGTGCTTGTATTTGTGTGCACAGTCGAGCGTGAGTCTGATGGCACGTGTGGTCCAGATTTCATCAGATTTCTGTCTGCACTTTCCATTTCTCCTTTCCTCTGGGTTTCTATAGTCTCTTCATCGCTCCTGTCTTGCTGTCTTTCTGTCACCTTCATCTCTCCATCCTCTTAACACCTCTCTATTCATCACCTCTCTGCTTCCCCCTGGTGGCTGTGATTATTCACACATTCTCATTCTTGTTGCACCCTCCAAGTCTAGTGCTTTGTAATGCATTTGATTAGTGTTGGTGAAATGTGACATTTTAAAGTTGAAGTTCTTTATTTGTCACACGCACGACAAAGTAGTGAAGAAGTTGTTTCACACATGAAATTCAATAAAACAGAATATAATAACATTTTATATAAAATATAAAACCACATACTGAGGTAGACAGCTGAACAGAAGTGATGAACAGGTAATGCACATAAAAATATAAACTGCGGTGGTTTAATAGATTGTAAACAGTAGTAAAATAAATTGTAATATATATGTATTTGTAAACCTCAATATGTGCAAGAATAAACAGGTAGTACTGTATATATACATACACACGTATAAGGTAATGTGTACCCGTGCAGTGTAAGTAAAGTAACAGTAATGAACTTGAGAGCTCAACAGTCTCATGGCCTGCGGGATGAAGCTGTCCCTGAGCCTGGTGGTGCGAGACTGGATGCTGTGGTGCCGTCTGTCAGAGCTGGGGTGATAGGGGTCTTTGATGATGCTGTTGGCCTTCTTCCTGCACCACTGAGTATAGAGATCTTCCATCCAGCTTCATTCTGGTGATGTGCTGAGCAGATTTCATCACCCTCTGTAATGTCTTACGGTTTGAGGGTGGGGCAACTGCCATACGTACGCGACGATGCAGCCAGTCAGGATACTCTCAATTGTTCATCTGTGGACGTTGCAGAGTATCCCGGAGTCCATTTTCAACCTCCGTAGCCTGCGGAGGAAGAACAGCCATTATCTTGCTGTTTTTGTGCTGCAAGGTGTCGGTGTGGTGGATCCAGGTCAGGTCCTCACTGATATAAACCCAGAGGAAGCGGAAGCTGCTGACTTTCTCCACTGTAGTCCCATTAATGGTGATGGGGGCATGTCCTTCTCTCTGTTGCTTCCGGTAGTCCACAATCAGCTCCTTTGTTTTGCTGACGTTGAGAACGAGGTTGTTGTCCTGGCACCAAGATGTCAGGGCTTTGACATCTTCTATGTAACCCGTCTCATTATAGTCAGTGATCAGGCCCGATGATGTCGTGTTGTCAGCAAACTCGATTATGGTGTTGGCGCTGTCAGTGACCACACAGTCGTGTGTGAACAGGGAGTAACAGGAGAGGGCTGAGCGCGCAGCCCTAAGGGGTGCAGGCAGTGAGAGCTGAGAGTCAGCTGGAGCATGTGGCGCTGCCTGTCTGCACAGCCTGGGGTCTGCCTGTCAGGAAGTTTAGGATGCAGTCACATAGGGCGGCGTTAAGCCCTAGGTCTCTGAGCTTGATGACAAGCTTGGAGGGCACAATGGTACTGGAACTAAATGCTGAGTGTGTGCGCTTATCAACATTATTTGATTGTGCCTGAAAGAGCACATTATATATCATTCCCCATACCTAATTTTATAATTGTTTATTATAATTTATGTACATCTACTCACTCAAATGTGATGAGATTGAAAAATGTGGCACAAGTCTGGTCATAATCATGTGGTTATGATCCTGAGTGTACGTTAGTGAGCACATGAACATACAATAAAGATAAAGTGACACTGGCTTACATGCGCACTCAGAAGCTGCTGGTGCACATCGAAATAAAAGAAGAACTACAATTAGAGTTAAAAAATTTATATTGCAAGTCATCTTCCAAAATAATTGTGTCTGGTGTGAGATGGTGCAGCCCGCACCAAAATACTGATTCTAGTCTGGTCTGATGCGTGCTGTGACATCATGTACTAATCTCTTATTCTCTTTTTCTTTCTGCTCCACCCTCCTCCACACTCCTTTTTCTCTCTTTCTTTCTCTCCCACCTTCTTCAACTCCCTGTTCCTTTCTCTGTCTGTCTGTCTGTCTGTCTGTCTGTTTCTCTCTCTCTCTCTCTCTCTCTCTCTCTCTCTCTCTCTCTTTCTCTCACTCTAGCAACCATGGGCAAAAGAAAGGAGCAGAGGGGAGAGAGAGAAGTATGTGAGCTCTCCACTGCAGTATTGATGACCCAATGATCCCCTGCAGAACAGAGCCAGTCAGGCAGACAGAGTGAGGCTCTACTCAGAATCAAAATCAGAATCAGCACCACAACCATTCGGTAAAAGCAACCAATTGAGCCGGATATGAATGGTAAATGTAATCTAATGTTGTAATGTTGCTTTGTGGGTGGCACAGTTAATAGAGTAGAGTGAATTACGGATTAGGTTTATGGCCCATTGCCAAAAATGTTGACGATTATATCACACAGCCACAATTTCATCTGAGCTTCGAATGTTTTATATCTGTTATTTGTTATTATATATTTAAAGTGTTTGATGCCTTACAATGACATAGAAAAGTGTTTAAAACAAATGTTTTTTTATTTCTGTCTGTAGATTCTTGAATCTTTTTGCCAGCTGTTAGAGGAAGACAGCTACAAAGAAGAAACACTCATTTTCATACAGCAGAAAACATCACCCTGTTTTTCCTCCCTAAGTACCAGCAAGAACGTCCGCTGAATGAGTGGCTTGTCAGATCACCTACATTCAGGCCAAACTGGGGCTCCAGTGGGCTGTGGTGGGACTCAGGCAGAGGGCAAAGCGTGTGTGGAGGGGCTGGAGGGTTTGGCAGGGCCTGAGCTCTGGACCAGGGAGCTCGGGCTCCAGGAGGGGTCCCAGGATCCCTCTAATGATGGACTGGCACAGGTGACTTCTGATCACTTTCCATCCTCCTCTCCTTCCACCCTGGCCAACGGCCTTCACTTACAGAGAAGGCTGGGGCACAGTACCTGTCGCCGGAGGCAGACGGAGACTCATACTACCACTGAGGCACATACATTTGCAGAGACACTTAGAAACATGCAAACGCACATAGATCCAGATGTGCATGCACAGGCTGTTTCACACTCACACATAGATAATTGTGGACACATGGATATCAACGCACATATGGGCTCTGTAGTGCCAGAACGCTCCAGAACTCTCACACCAGAGGCCATACACACAACCTCACCTCAACCCCTGTCTTTGGCACTTGGCAATCATCCTGGCTCCTCTAATCAGCTGGCAGCCCCAGTCCTCACTGCAGAGACAGACCTGCCCTCAACCTTTTGTCCAGTCCCTATTGGTCCAAACCAAAGCACAGGCTCCTCTTCCCTTCCCGTGGAGGCAGAGAAGAAGTATGCACTTCGCAGCTCCGGACGTCCCCGCTTCCCCTGTCACCTGCGCAAATCCTCCCGCCTCCGCCGAGGCATAGAGGATGGGGAGAAGAGAGCAGGGAGGGAGAGGGGAGGAGAGGAGGAAGATGAAGTATTGGAAAAGATCTGGAGGGTTAAAGAGGAGGAGGTGGCTGTTGGTGAGAAAGAGGAGCATCCGTCTGTGGAGGCTGTTCTCCCCACGCCTCCCTGCCCTACAGACATCGCTCTTGCTTTAACTGTGCCCAAACCTGTCCCAAAAGCTATACCCAAACCTGGGCCCAGAATTGGGCACAGACCTGGACCTAAATCCAGGTCTAGGCCTGCACCGAAGTCTGTCCATAAAGCAGCTCCTAAAAGTGTCATGAAAAAGCGCCAGGCAGCCCAGTCATTAAGTCATCGTGCTACCCCTCATCTACCTTTTGCAAACACATCCACTGTCCCTTCATCTCTGCTAACTGTGAAGGAGGATCCTGTTGCAGATTTGGGTGCATCTCCTTCCAGTACCCGGAGACGTGGGCGTTTTGTCGGTGTAAGTTTATTTATAGTTACATCATTGTAGTATCTCCTTGACATGACAATTTCATATCATGTATACAATGGATGTTTATTTGCATATGTTGGTCTCTGCTTTACAGGTGAGGAAGATTGTTGTTAAGGTGGCTCGCATTCCCGTCAGCCTTAGCCGCCGACAGAAGAGCTACAAGATATCTAATTTGGAGACAGTTACAGGGACAGAGAAAGGCCATGAAGGCAGTCTGGAGGGCTCAGAGGCAGCTCGAGAGCCGACCGCACTTCTCCGCATGAAGAACAATGGGAAGAGTGTTATGGTGATGTTCCCTCCTGGAGAACTGCCTGTTATTCTCAAACGCAGGCGGGGGCGACCACCTAAACAGCCTCTGTCAGGAATACCAGGAGAGCCTCAGAATACTGGGACTGCTGGTGCTACTGGAGACCAGCCCAAGAAGCCTCAGAGGCGGCGTCGGACTAAACTCCCTTGCCCTTATCCATCCTATGTTAATGATACTAATGATGTGAAAACAGAGTACGGGGATGTTCTGTCCAAACTAGCCTTTTTAAACCGCCAGCCCCCTGCCACAGGCCGCTGTTCTCCCCCTCGCTGCTGGACACCCAGTGAGCCAGAAAGCTTTCATACCCCTTTGGAAAACCCCGGAATATCCACCCTGCTCCACCGGCTCACTGGGTTTAGACGGCCTCGAGGTGGCAGAGGAGGGGGTACTGGAAGAGGTGGAGGAGCAGCAGGAGGGATTGGGGGAAGTGAGTGCAATAAGAGCACCTTCAGTGACTTCTTTGAATCCATTGGCAAGAAGCGGAAACCGAACACCCTTTCTGAGCATGGATTACCTAGGAAAAGGGGAAAGGGTGGGGTTGGTAGGGGAGGGGGTGTCGTAGGAACTGAGCCTGGGGGGGAGAAAGTAGTCAGGAAGAGACGTGTGAGAAAAAATGGTGCATTTAAAGGGGAGGGGATGTCCATGGGGCAGGACTGGCCCAATGGGGCAGGTGGCTGGGGTGAGGAGGGGAGTATGGACAAGGAGAAAGGTCTGGGTGGGTACCAGCTTTGTGGATCTCCAAGGGGGGGCTTTTCCTCCTGTGAGGTTGGAAGAGGGGGTACCTTCGGTAGTCCAGGAGGAAGCAGAGGGGTTGGACCAGGTGGGGAGGACTCACAAGGCCTGTTTGCTGGATATTTTCGGTCACTCCTTGACTCAGATGATTCATCAGACCTGTTAGACATCTCCTCCTCGCAGTCAGACCCCCGCAAAGCTTCATCCACCCCTGGTTATGAGCCATCCAGTCCAGCTACTGGTCACAGCTGGTCTCCTGCATTCCCCAAGTGGAGCAGCAAGGGTACAAGTTCTGGGGGGGAGGGTTCAACCCAGACACATAGCTCCGCAGCCAGACCTCCATACAGCTATGGCAGCCTGGCCCAAACATCACCCACCACTTCGACCTATCCTAAATCCACTCCTCCAACTCTCTCACACTCTCCTAGCTCTCCCCATCCTGCCTCTTATGGCCTCTACTCCTCTGGCTACTCCTCCTCTTCTCCTGCAGTGCCACATAGATCCTCAGACTGCAGCTTTGCATATGGATCTGGACACAGCAGTGGCAAGACCACCACTGTTGGTCAAATGGGTTATTCTAATTACCAGGCAGCAGTCAAGCGAGGCTTTGGTGGATATCCTGGAGCAGGTCATACATCCATGGTGCGGGGGGAGTCAACAGGACCCACATCACCAGGAGGAGCATATATGTCTGTGGCCAAAAGTAGCCCCTTCAGCTCCTCCTCCTCTCCAGAAGGATGCAAACAGTTCAACTCCAATCAGTGGAGTTACAGGTAAATAACTTCTGGCGGCCTGTCACCATTATAAATAATTAATCTACAGTAATACAATGAATTCAAGAAGGTTTTTTTAACACAAAAATAAGACTTTGTATGGAAGTGTTTTTAATGAATAACTAAAAAGAAAAGTACAAGCTAAGTCTGACTGCAGTTGGATCAGAGAGATGTGAATTACTTAATATAAATGTTTCACTCCAGAACATCATTTTCAATTTTTACCATGTCCACCATGTGCTAATTAACAGTCAATACCTGACATTAGTTAACTCGAGGCTAAAACGTGCACTGTATTTATCTAGTTTGGGAATCAAAACCAGAATACATGGTCAGCATTTCTCTTTAGGTTCCTTTTACTGATCTGTGAAACTGCAACCAAGAACAGTGTAAATTGGAATATTTCTCCAGTATACACATGTTGCTCAAATACTGTTTCAATTTGTGTTGTTGTTTTTTTCCCTTTGTTTTTCAGACAAGCTTTTGGTGGCTGGTCAGACAGCTTTGGGCATCAGTATCATGGCTACAGTGAATATGGCTCCAATGAGTCCAAAGACATCTTGGATATCTCCAACTACACCCCACAGAAGGCGAAACGACAACCTTTTCCCGAAAGTCTATCAGAATCCTCCTCTGACTCTTCACATCTTGGCTCTACAGCCATTGCGATTGGACCTAGCTCTACAGGTGGCACATTTAAACAAAATGAGACTGCCTCTGTCAGTGGAGAGGGTGGACAGTCAAGTCTGTCCAGCCTGGAGAAACTGATGATGGATTGGCATGAGAGTGCTTCAGGGCCCTCATACAACTGGAGTCAAAATGTCCTCTTCCAAGGTGGGGGAACCAGCAAACCTGGTCGCGGTCGCAGGAAACGAACTGAGCCACAACCAGAAAAAGAAGGGGGTTCTGGTTTACACTCTGATTCCCCATCCAGTCCCTCCCCAACGCCTACTCCTGGACCTAAGCGGGGAGGGGTTGGAGGACGGGGAAGAGGGTCTAGAGGAGGCAGAGGGGGTTTGTCTCCATGTCAGAGAGAGCGGCCATCAGGGGCCAAAGGCAGAGGCAAGGCTGCCTCTGCATCAGGAGCGGGAGGAGCAGTGACTGCTGGAGGTCCAGAGGGGTCTGTGTTGTTCCAGGAGGGCCTGGACTATTACAGTGGAGACAGTAGTAGCCTCTCTCCCCTGGCTACTCCCAATCCTGCACCACCTTCCAGCTACCTCCAGGACCCCTGTGAGTACCCTTCCCCTTATTCTGCCCACCCTTCCACACCTTCCTCCGAGGAGCGTTATCCAGCTTTATACCCTGGAGAGTCCTCCTCTTCCCTCTCACCTAGTGTCTCATCTCCCCCTTACCCTCCTAAGCCCACCCCTCCTCCACCCCAGTCTTATCACCCTGTACCCTCCAGGACCTTCTCCCCCTCCTGCTCTCCCTCACCCCGGGTAACAGCCCACTGCGGCACTGCACTGAGTCCCCCACACCGCCCCCCTCCAAAAGACCCACAGTTCTCGCAGTATGACTCTCCCAGTTACTGCAGTTCCCCCTACTGGTATGGACAGACATCGCACAGCAGCAGCCCCAGCCCGCACTCACACAGCACACACACAAATACAGCCGTGCACACACACAGCAACCCACACACCAGCCCTCACGGAAACACACACGGTAATCCGCTCACTAGCCCAAATGCGAACACACATACACACATTAACCCGACTCCCCATGACACACACCATCACAATACGCAGTCCCACGCAAACCTGAGCTCACACACCAACACCCATCCGACCTCACACCTCCAGAGCAACCCCCTCTCCCACTCAAACCCTCACACCAACAATCAGACCCACCACAACACACACATCAACCCCAACTCTCACCTCCCCTCCCATACACACTCCAACCCCAGTCCCAGCCTCCACACCCACTCAACACCTGTGCTTTACGAGGAGTGCAGCCCTCCCTCGACCGTGACCCCCCACAAACGGGATCTGACCCCCCATGCTATGAGCACAGGCCATCGCCAGGGCCCCTTGTCCCACTCCCCATACCCCAAACCTCCTCTGGACTCCTCACCCCATCAGGAGGAGACTAGTGGCTTCTCCTTGTCCCATCAATCCTACCAGGGCATGGGACATCGCTACCCCTCCCAGGCGGCTCAAGCAGGTGGGGTACTGTGCCAGCTCCTGGATCCAGCCAATGATGACAGCTTCAGTGTCACCAGCCTGTAACAGCAGGTGAGTTTTTAAAAGGAAACTAATTAATTGATATTTAATTAGACAATAAGAAAAAACACATAATGAATCCATCAACAGATACACCAAATGCTGTTTAATTACTTATACATTTAATTGGATGATAAAGCACTATTAATAGTTCTAATTAGTGAATTAAAAGTTGATATAAACATTAACAATTTCACAAAATAGCCATATCTTATTGGTAAATGGAAGTCTGGGGAAATTTATTTACTGCTTTTGCAAGACCCCAGCTACTCTGTAGGTCCATATTTGCAAGTTGTTGCTAGTTCAATGTTAGTTATTAGTGGATTAGAATGTGTTAAGTGGTAGCTTGTGTCTCAAAACATGCTCAAGCTGTCAATGTCCAACTCTTGTTGAAGTATAATTATGTAAATTAATAAAATACAGCCACAGTGCAACTATTACTTACCACAGTACCTTTAGCACTAAATCAAATAATGGAAATATGACTTTACTTAGAGTAAAGTATTTTTGCAAAGACTTTTTAAAACATTGGTTCATTCAGTTCAATAGAGTTTGTGTTTTATTTTACCCCTGTCAAAAAATATAGTCTCAAGTCTCTCTCTTCACCTCTTTCTCTCTCTCTCCCTCCCTCTGTTTTTCCTCCAGGTGCATTCAATCCAAGCTTTTACAGATTTGCAAACATTTTTTTTTTTTTTTTTTTGGTACGGAGACTTCTTTGTGAGAGACTGTGAAATGAAGGGTGAGAATTTAGCTGCCAGCTTTGGACAGTAAAGCTTTAATTCTCCAGCACTGACAATCAAGATCAAACGCAATTTAAACGCCCAAGCATGCACACACACACACACACGCGCACACACACACACACATATGCACAACACACCTACACACACACACACAAACACGCATGTGCAGATTAAATCACTACCTAAACATGAACACATAAAATCATACATGTGTACACTCACTCACGTTCTATGCTGGAATGAGGGAATGGCCGAGAGGAGCTGACAGATAAATACCAGACGCTGACAGACAGAGACATACTTATTTCCTCACCCCTTTGCGTCCCGCTGTGATACACTTGTTTTTTCCAGAAGTTTGTAACTCAACAAATCTATCTGGCTCTGTTCTGTACATCTGCAATATGGACAAGCTCGGATCACACTACTCTCTCTCTCTCTTTCTGTGTCGTTTCTCTGTTCTCTCTCAACCTCCCCTCCTCTGCTAAACCAGCAACTGTGGTCTGCACTCAACCTACACTAACCCTGCATTTCTGTCTTGTGCCCTAACCTGAAACGCATCTGAGCCCAAATCAACTTTTTAAAATACCATGAGCCTAGCAAATGTCCCGCTCTGTGCACTCCTTGTGTTGTGTACCATAGGAGAAAAGTGGACTAAACCCGTTTCTGCTCTTAAAATACCAGCATCTGTACATACGACTCCAGCTCCAGGCAAGGGGCCCTATCTTCACTCTGAAGGTCCGTCATCCACATGCCCTCCTCAGCGTTCTGCCATGGTTTCTCTGCTCTGGGGGTGGGGAGGGAGAGGACTGCAGCATGGAGACCCAACATCCTGTGTTTTGCTGTTTTAACTACAAGGGAAAGAGACATTGAAATCACACAACGGCCCCAAAGAGACTTGTTTTCTGTGTGCAAATGTGAGACAGAGGAGGGTGTGTTTGCGTGACTGCAGTAATGCATGTACTTGTGTGTATGTGTGCATTTATGTGCGCGTGAGTGCGGGCGCGTGCCTGTGGGGTCAAAAGGAGTGAAGCTCCCCAGACACCAAAGTCTTGGCGGGGCCTCGTTCTTTCTTTCACTCTCTCCCTTCTTTTTTCTGTGGTCTTGTGTTGTTTGGTGGTTTTTGTGATGAAAAAAAATTGTATATCTGTCTGTTACATATCATGTATGTATCTGAGGTGCAAAATATTTAAATACACATTCTGTTCTTGCCATTGGTAATCTTGTCTATAGCATACTGCTTCTTTAAGGGATTAAGAGAGGTGTGTGCGTGTGTGTGTGTGTTTTAGAGCCTCCGTGAGTATTGGGCTTTGCCTAGGCTGTCTGGGACTGTGAACGCGAGAGTTCAGTCAAGGACACAATTCGACAGGGAATGAAAGGGAGGGGAGGAGAGGAATGGATGGTGGGGAGGGGAGGATGTGTGAGGGGAAAGAAAGAAACCAGACTGAGGAAATCAGAAAAGAGTGTCGGAGGTTTTAAAGCCACTGAAACAAAATGCACAAAAATGCACGGTCTCAAAATTCCTGTTCCAAATAAGGGAATGTATTAAAAAGCGCAGTGTGAAGGCTGGTGGTACCAGAGAGCAGGAACACAGGAAGGGACCCCACGCTCATTTCATGTCCTCACAGGGAAACGTGCTATAATAGAGCAAATATTGTACATCTGCAGCTTGTGTGTATGTGTGTGCGTGCCAGACAGACAGAGAGAGTGAGAGAGAAAGAAAGCAGATGGGGGGAGTTTACTGGCTGCATATTGTGTACAGTTTGTCAACAGGCTGACTAAATAGACTCAGACATGGCCGGAGGAGATGTGTTTGCTGTGACATTCCACTGTATGGTGGAAGGGGACAGACACTGTCAACAACACTATATGACAGACAGAGAGGAAGAGGGTGCAGGGGGAAAAAACATCTCTCCTTTAGATATTTATTTTGTATTATATTTATGCAAAATAACATCATCTCATTTAAATACAAACAATGATTTTGTGTGCTGAATTCAAACAATACTAAAGCCAACTAAACCCCATTCTCTCAGCAGGTTTAACAATCTTATAATCTGAAGCCTTATTTCTCGTTCTTACTCACTGAAGGAGGTAAAAGTTGAAACCACAATGTAAGAATACTCCATTACAAGTAAATATTAAGTATGTTTAGTAGGTAAACACATAAGTAACTAGTAGATCTAGCTAGATAGGTTAAAAAGTATATTTCCCTGATATGTAGTAGAGTATTGCCATAAAATGAGTAAAAGTACTTAAAGGCCACAAGTAGTGTTTTTGCTGTATTGTTCAGGTTAAAAATGCTCAGTCTATCAGGTTACTAAATTAACATTAGTTTAAATGATAAATTATTAAATGTTGATATTACAGTCCAGGCTCATACTGGTCAGAGCTGCTCGTGTGTCGCTTAGCAACGACTGTAGCAACCGGTCTCACATAGATTGGAAGATTATCTTTAGCAGGAACTATAAAATGATCCAAACTGTAGTCTCTTTGCATTAGTATTGTAGTTTTACTACTTTGTTTTACCAGTTTGGGGCCTGTTTCCTCAATGTATAACAGGGTGAAGGGGATTTTTAACCAACTTTGAGGTTAATTATAAACTGAAGGAGCCATTTATAGGCTAAATTTAAAAAAAAAAAAGTTTTTAAAAAGCCACTGGAGGAATGCGCTTCGTCATCACAACTTTCCCCCTGGGGGTAAGAAGAAGCAGAAGGAAGAGGGGGAGGAGGAGGAGGTCGGGGCATGATGAGGAGGGGTGTCCTCAGATGGGACTTTCCTCATTGCCCTCCAGAAAAAGTTGTTTCACAAGTCACCTCTCCGGAGATGCTCCCCGGTGCCGCCACGGAGGAGGTATGCGGACCTGTGTGCGGTGGTGGTGGAGCCGCGGTGGCCTCCCTCTCCGCTCGGGGATACTACTTCTCTTAGTGCCACCGGTTCTCCTCGCTCTCCAGCTCCTCGTCGTCGGCCCACGGTTACCTCTAGCCACAAAGGTCGGGGTGGGGGTGGAGGAACAAGAGGGCGAGGTGGCTTTCTCCGTCATTAGCATCGAACCGGACAGGAACTCACGCCAACGGGGATCCCCGTCCCGTCTGAAGGAGGAGGAGGAGGAGGAGGAGGAGGAAGATGGGGAAAGAAGGGGGTCGTATGAGGACGAGAACGAGGTGCACTCGCGCCAGGTAAATTAAAGTTTAATTGAAATGTTTCTGAATGTTTGCATTACTGTATCACCTATTTACCTATGGCCCAGTTAACTGGAAGCCATGATACTTTCCTTAACACCAATTAAAGTACGAAGAATTAGTATACTGTACATGCTCAGCTTATAAACACGTTTCTGCTGCATATCATCGCCGCTTCTTCCGCACTTCTCCTCACCCAGTTTAGTCATTATGTGGGGTCAGTTTGTGCACAACTCTGTGAATGATTACAGACATGATGGAACAGGTGAGGCCATGGGACGAGCACAGCGCTGACCCCAGATCAGAGAGAGGTGACAGCTGTTCTCCCTTTGCCCTTGAGTTTCTTAGAGATTCAACCTTCACCTGTGTGTGTGTGTGTGTGTGTGTGTGTGTGTGTGTGTGTGTGTGTGTGTGTGTGTGTGTGCATCTGTCCTCTCTTTACCACAACCTCCTTCCCCTCCCTCCTCACCCCTTCTCTCTTTCATTCTCTTTTCTCTCACTGTCTCTTTTTCTGCCCAAGGCTAAACTCTCTGACTCATTCTAGTGAATCACCCCCCCCCCCCCCCTTTTCCAACCGAGGTTGCCATGGTGACCGTAGGGTTCAGACTTGTGTTGGGTGGTGGGCTTTGCCTGAGTGTGTATATGTGTTTGTATGTTACAGTGCCTCGGGCTATTCACGACTGAGGTCAGAGCCTGTGACCTCCCTCCTCATCACTCATACCTGGGGCAGGGGGGTGCACACTCCCACACATGACTGCCATTCATATGCATTATTCAGACCTCCTGCAAATTCCCATGAATCTGAATTGGTAGTCCTTGCACAGCAGTATCCATATATTGATATGTATGTGTAAATGTTCCCAGGTGGGACAAAGACCGTTGGAGGTGCAGCCATGGGCAGCAGACAATCCGTCCTTCACAGCAGAGCTCAATCGTAGTATCACATATATCACCAGGCCACAGGTAAGCTACAAAAATCTACAGTAGGTTAAGAGTTTTTAAGAGTTCACTAAGTTCACTAATTCACTAAACTGAAAATGATTAAATCTCAATGCGTGAAAAGGTGTGAAAAGTGTCTGTATCCCCTAATATCATAGACGTTACCTAACACAATTTAGACATTACTAATTTATATTTACTGTATATGGCACATTTTAACTGTATGGAATTGTTAAATTCTGTTTTTACTATACGTTACAGACTGAAAAACAATAAGATAACACATAATGGAATGAGAAATGACCACAAAAACAATTATAAGCTGAAATAAATGTAAAGTTGTCAAAGAAATCTGTGAATCATATAGTCACATATAGTCTAATGCAGCGGATTGCAGCCTTTTATGCTTGTGAGGGGATGGCTGTTCATGACCCTCGCATATGACAGTGAGCTGTCATAACAACAATTTTCCCCATATTATTTATTTTTATATGCTGGAAAAGTATTGCAAAACTCCTGCTGGGAACCACTGGTCTGATATTTTGGGCCCTCTCTGGGCACTCTTTGAAAGTCTCAAGCTGCACTCTGGCTCATAAGGGAACAAGAGGAACTGTAGCCAGGAGTTAGATTTTGCCAAGCCTGAAGAGTAATCAATAAAAACTTAACTTTTTCAACTACTTTACTTCTACAACTGCAGACTTCCATTGTGGGGGGTTAAGCAGTAATGTGATCAGTCAGGCGCTGTCAGTATCCTGGCAGCAGAATTCTTAAAATCTGGAGCTAGTGAGGACTTTTAGTTCCAGACTGGAAACTCCCATACAAGACTTAAGACTTGTGCAACACCAAGTGCTGAGGAACTGGGAGCTAAGATAGTATATTGCAAGGATAAAGTATAAATATATCAACTGAATCTTAAATTTAAGAGAAATTTTTACAAGAAAATCATTTGATATAGGTACTTGAAGAGATCACTCACTGTCTGAAATGTTCTCATACTTTTCCCAAGATAAGCTTTCATGCAACTTCTTCTTTAACTTCCTCTCTTCTTAGTTGTAAACTAATTCTGTGTAAGACTGTTCTCAGACCTCTACCTAACCCATTCCATGTGATATCTCTTCTCTTCTCCTGTCTTTTCCCAGCTAAACTGCTCCAGGGTTTTGTCTCCAGGTCAGGCTCAGGCATCACAGACCCCTGCAGCTTCACCCCCTTGGCTGCTGTGTGCTGAGGACTGGCTCCTTCCAGCTACAGATAGACCGTGTGTGGCGTACTCTTTTAGGTGTGCCCATATGTCTGTATACTATATGCATGTGTCTGTGCATGTGCTGTGATGTTTATGCATTCATATCGCTGGCAGAGTTGGAATAAACAATGCAATGCATATTTAATCATGCATGCAATAATCTTCAAACCACCTCCGTGCTCCCCTTCCTCTCTGTCTATCTTTTTGCGTTTGTCTTTGTCTCTCTAGCATGGATGGGCGAGATGCGGAGTTTCTAAAGACCGTGTCACTGCTGGGATGTGAAGTCCACAGTTTTGATCCCAGCAACTCCAATGCATCTGGTGGTCACCTTGGCAACAGTTTGGCTGGTAACTACGGCGATGGAGGCGTGGTCAACCAGCACAAGATGTGGCTGGAGTGGCGAGCTCCGAGGAAGCGTAAGCACAAGACAAGAGGCAACCTGGGTAGCGTTTCTCAAACACTGGCAGACATCATGGCTGCTCTGGGACATCACACAGTAAGACACACACACACACACACACACACACACACACAAACACAAGCACACACACACACACACATTTGGAGAAACAGTGCCAAACAAACATACCTTGGAGTCTTTTCGACCCAACATACCCAGAAAGCTCCCTTACTTGTACGTTCCCATAGCAACAGGGCTCTGCGCCATCCCTGGCTGCCATGGCAACAATTTAAGTGAGTGAATCACACATTGGCCCAGTTACATCCTGCAGCCACAAGAGGGAACTACGTACCTATAGTTTGAGTATGTGTAGGTTGACATTATATGAAGGCATCCAATTATAAATATTCAATCATAATCTTGTTTGATTTTCAAATATTTGCCTATATTAATGAAGTCTATGATTACAAAGCAACTTGTCTGCTGAAAACAGTAAGGCTGTAAAATATGAATAAATCATAATACATTTATAAAATAGTATTTTTTTGTAATTTTTAAAACACATTTCACTTTTTGTCATGTAAATATATAATACTTATGTGCGGTCTAACAGGACAATATTCAATCTGTATTTTCTCCTCTATATTCTGTAATTTCTTTAGGTTCACTTCCTGTATGCTGACCTGCTCAGTGCTGAGTGGCGAGTTTTCCAGAACTGGATTGAGACGGGAACTCTGCAGAGTATTCATCATCTGGTTGCCACGGTGCACCTGCAGTGGGCAGGGTTTGAGGTGGGCGGCACCGATGAGGAAGTGCTCCGCTATTGGTTTAGTGTCCTACAGGGTCTCCAGGCTTTTGGACTCAAGCTGGTCCACAGCTCTGCAGGAGAGGGTCACAGTGTCCTAAAACAGACAGTAGCAAATGCACACAGCTCCTACACACTCAGCTGGGTCAACACAAGACACTGACACACACACATGAATGGACACAGGTGTACACACATGACTAGACACTGGATGGCCTCAAACAAGAAGGAGAAGGTCAATCTTAAAATAGCTGGTGGAGTTACACTTTTCTCACAATGAACTTTTTCCCCTGTCATTTCAGGCACACGGTTCTTAACATAACATCTCCCCCTAGTGGAGATAAAAGAATCTGCCTTTTTATGACTCCACCCTCAGAGGGAAATACTGCTGTGTCTCTGTACATGATGGCTAATTTGACCAAATATGGAGCAGAAGGAGGGCTCACTGATTCAACTAAGTGACAGCACAATCAAATGATAATTAAACCTGCAGAACTGTCTCACTTGCAACATGAAAAACAGCAGATCTACTATATGTAATGTAATCCACTGCTGGGTTGGGTCTAGCAGGTACCACCATATTTTTATTAACTTTCTGTGGTGTTAGCAGTATTATACCATATTATTAGATCATAGAGTGCACCTCTTATTAATTACTTTGATCCAGCTGTAGTTTGAACGTAGATTCAACACATGCAGAGTCACCTGATTATTTAATGTATGTTTGTACATCTCTTTAGGCCTTGAAATGCTTTTATGTGCAATATTTTTAAAACTAACAGGGCCTCCTGTGAGATATATAGAAACCGGTCCATTATACTGATGCATTTTTGCACTCTACTGTGTAGGCTACTGTATAACAAAGAAGAAAATGATGATTCATGTGATAAAGTTGCATTATTGTAATAATAAAATACAAAATAGAAATCCTTGACTGCTGCTTTGTTTGTGATTGGAGAATCCTGATCATCCCTGGTAACAAGAAGCTGTAATTCCAGAAGAAGGTGTGCTAGCTTTCTCAGTTTTTGTTTCTCAAACTTTTTATGCCATGTTACATGTCAAAGTACCGCTTTCATGGCAGACATTAAAATACAGCCGACTCTGTTTAGCTACAGACAGTTCACACAGTAGGCAGGTTTATTCCTGATAATAATATTATTTATTGTTGACTGTTGTTGTGTCCTGAACAGAACCAGTTCAAGATGAACAGGATGATATTGAAACAAAATATTGCAGGAAATTAAAAAGTTATTTTCTTTAGAATACATTACAGCATAAAATGTTATAATATATAATATACTATAATATAATATAATATATGTGTATAATATATATATAAATAAATGTATTTCATTTGACAAGTACCACTACAAAGAGGTCACGTAGCACCAAGTGAACAGATAATAACATTAATATTTGTGCCATCGGGTAGACATTATTTCATATGTAAATCAAAAGCTGTAAATGTTGAATGAAAGGATGACTTGTTGCACTCACATGAAAACCTAGCCAAATCATCTATTGCTATAGTGGTTATGGATGTATACATAACTTACGACTTCATGTAGACATTTAGAGAAGAAAACAAAGATAGACATATAGTATATAGTAGCTGCAAGAGTATAAATAACATAAGTAAATATGAATGCAATTGTGACACAAGCTGGCCTTAATTGTGTGTATGTGTGCACTTCCAATACCTTTTAGGGTTAGTAATTCCATTACAGTACTTCCACTTAATCCATAAAGCAAAACAGAGACTATTATAATATATAAAAGTTGCTACAACATTGGTTTAACTATAAGTTCAACACAATAAGACTACCTGTAGTCACTCCACTGCAAGTCAATGCTTTATTTGCTATCCTATTGCAAAATTCAAACCAACTGGTTGCCTCAGTTTCACAGTTTCACCACAGGATGGATAAATGGTTTAACCTTCCCATGTGTACTTCCAGTTTGCACAGGCTGAGTTGAGGTTAAGGATGCACTTAACACACGGCAGGACAGTGATTTATCCTCATAACTTAAGTGCTCTTCTCCACAGTGAGCTCTTATTCATGACAGGCCAATGCCAGTCATTCCTCGGACGCGTTCCAACTCGCTGGAGCTCACGTTGGAATGTGCTCCTGCCTCCACCCTCCCTCCGTTACGCAGATTACGGACATATGTTTGCCACTAGTCAGGGTGGAGTTGCGCTCTTTACGTTAAAATTTCCACATCCTGTTCTAAGCAAAAAAACAGGCGACAGGCGCAGCAGCCAATCAGCTTTAAGGAACTCACCCGCTCGTCCAATCAGAAGTTCACAAATCTGGGACTTGTGTGATTAGCTCGTCCGTTTACTGTACCGCTCAACATTTCTTGTGGAAATCTTGAGACAGGACAACAACCACACTGTATAGAGAGAGGCTACAGTTTACAAACTTGACGGTAAGTAAAATATGATTTGACAGTATTAGTTTCATAAAGTGAAGGGGGTAAACATACTTTAGTTTGGTTGCTCCTTCGAGATAAGAGGCGCCTACAAGTTACTTCCTGCTCTGACAAGGCCGAGATCCCAAGTTACATTTTAGCCCAGTTCAGCTAAAGTTGTGGGCGTAAGAGTGTTACCGAGTTATTTTTTCACTTGTTGTTACTCGGGTAGGAAAAAGTCAAAAGTTTAAACAACATATTAAAAGTAAGAACATTCATAATTTGAGTTTTGTCAACTTGACAGGGAGCGTTTGGCTGTACTGTCGAGCACTAACCACACACACACTGCGGTGCTGTGACATGTTTGGCTGCTTTAATGAAGAAATGAATAAACCTGTCATAGTTACAGAGTGAAAACACGCACAAACAACGTGCCTGTCAGCCAAAGGAAAAGTGCAGACACTTGTACCCACCCAGTATCACTGAGGTATCATGACCTCATCATACTGAAGCCCCAACGTGAACACGAAAAACTTGTAATTAGGCGACCCGACTGGGGAATAGGAAACTCTGCAGGGTATACTTAGAGTGAGCTAAAGCAGGGAGAGTCTGCAGGCTGTGCAAATCTCTCAGGGCCTATGGGAGTTGTCATTTTCTGAACAGCTTCCATATTGGAGCTGCTTTGTGTGTGGGGAGAGTTTACATTGTCACACACTGACTGCTATTTGTCCAATCTGAAATGTTTACACCGCTGCGAGGATTAAAAAAAAAAAAGTGTTGAGACCATTATTCTACCATTTCTCTCTCATATGTGTCTAAATTTGGTTTCACTTCAACTGGGTGGGCGCTGGACATTTGCTGAGCGGAGCAGAGCTTTGGTTTTGCTTCTGCTTTAGCTCTGCCTGTCCTAGTTTTTATTTATACATGTATGTCTGCGTGTCACATGAGGATGCGCGTTATTTAGGTATGGAAGTAATTACAAAAAGTTAGAACAAAGTAGCCCTAATCATTTCCCAGAACCCCAGGGGATGTTTTTAATTTCTCGTTTTGTCAAAATAAACTGTCCAACACTGATAGATAGATAGATAGATAGATAGATAGATAGATAGATAGATAGTCAGTCAGTCCTTGGACACTTGAATTTCCCATATTACAACATACAAAAAGCATGAGGAAGATAAGATTAAAGTGACTATAGTACAAATATAATTTTAAAAAAAAGGGAAGTAAAGAGAAAGAAGCACATATAGCTTTATCATTTTAAGAGAATGAGTCAGTGCAAGTTATTTATTCCAACATCTCAGAATTTACAGTGACATAAATCAAAAAAAGCAAATCATCACATTTGAGAAGCTGGTTGTCATTTCCGGCAGATTAAAGTTATCAATCCAGTATTAATATATAATTATTTCAGCACAACCCTTGTTAGCGTCACAGCTTTGTTTAATACATTGTAATAGATCTGCTGTTTTTTTAGTCCTTTTTTATGTTTTTATCTCTTTTGATCATCTTTTCTTGATCCCTTCAGGGTTGGGCCCCCCCTACCCTCAACACCCCACCATGCCTCTGGTTACGAGGAACATAGAGCCGCGGCACGTGTGTCGTCAGACCATCCCTTCCAACATCCGCAGTGAGCTGGAATGTGTCACCAATATCAGCCTGGCCAACATCATCCGCCAGCTTGGCAGCCTGAGTGAGTGTTTGCTGTGTGTGTGTGGTTAGGTGTCAATATCTTAGTCATTCAAATTTGGTGTGGCTGGTTAATATAGCACGTGGCAGATTTGTATGACATGTCTATGTGTGCATATATTTATAGAACATTTTATTTTAACGTAGTAATGGGCATGTGTGGGACAAACTTTTAAATCATTGCAAATGTGCATGTGTAGGCAAATATGCAGAGGACGTGTTCGGGGAGCTGTTTGTCCAGGCTGGAGCATTTGCAGTCAGAGTAAATACACTGGGAGAAAGAGTGGATCGTCTGCAGGTTAAAGTCACACAGCTGGATCCCAAAGAAGAGGAGGGTAAGTTGTTACCATTTTCTCCAATCTTGGAAGCCTCCGAGGGCAACAGCCAATGTTTCGGGGCTTCTGGTGTAGCCTGTGGATATCAGAATATCCAGATAATGGATAACAGAAATCCAGGCCAGAAGTTCTTCTTCTGTGTGCCGGTCATTGAGTATAGTCCGATTAGTAATCTCTATAAACAGATATCTGATATGAATGGAGATAAATCTTAGATTACATTTTGACCAATGCGTACCATCTCTTTTGTTCTCCACACAGACTGTTTACATGCATGCAAACAAAGTCTGCTCGAGATTACTGTTTCTATTATTAATACAGCTAAATATATCTATATCTGCATAAATTAACCTCTTCCTTTTTGAGCATGCTAAACATTCAGTAACATTCTCTTTGTTTCTTTATTTCTCTCTCAGTCTCCCTGCAAGCCATCACTACCCGTAAGGCCTTCCGTAGCAGTCTGACTCAAGACCAGCAGCTGTTCACCAGGCCATCTCTGCCAATGCCTGTACAGGACACCTACATCACTTGTAATCCGCCCCCACCTCTCAACCAACTCAGCCAATACCGGTAGGGTTTGACAGACGCACAGATACACACCTTTATCTCACACTCATTTACTGGAGCTTAACATGCAAGGAATAATAATAGAACACATGCATGCTATATTTTTGTAATAAATATAGATTATTTAAATCGACCTCTCTGATGCATGTGCTTACAAAACCCTCCAAGCAGTGGGTCTTAAACCACTAAAGCACCAAATTACAGCTGGAAAGAAAATAAAATGACAGTCTTTGATAATAATAAGTATCATGAAAATGTCATCAAATTTGCTGGAGTGTTTATCACATTGCTCAGGAGGTATGTAGTCCACCTTTGCAACATCCTTTAAATTAATCATGTGGCTGCAGTACGCTTTGCTATTGTTTATTAGTATGTCAACATGTGAAAGAGAAATTATTTTGACCCACTTATGCGTAGGCAGGTTTTTGTTTTGTTTTTTGTTTTGAACACTTGACCTGTTTTTGCTGTAAACATAATGACAAATCGCACAAACCGAAACACTTAGAGGGACTGGGTTATTTGTATTAAATGTAAACATCTCTGCTGTGCAATTAAATCAAGGCAGAAAAACAATTGTGTCACAACACACAGCTGGCATATGCTATAAATTATGCATAAGGCATGACTTGTCATCAGAAATATGATTAATTAGACACCAGAACACAGTGACATCAATTGTGAGCGTAAGCTTGTTTAATTTTATTATACAAATGTCTCTATGTCTCTGGTATGAATGACAAAGTTTATGTCAAATCAGTTTCACCATGACTTCACATAATATAGTACATTTGTTCACTTTTTGTAACCAAAGCAAAAAGCCTCTTCCTAAAAACAGGACGTTTACTGGTTTGTCAATATGTTGACATATATGACAGATAAAGGTCTTCCAGTTAGAGGCTTTATATTATTTACACATGTTAACACAACATAACATAAAGTAACTGACACTAAAATATAACTCTGGTGTGTATATTTTATAATTCTCCACAGGGATGATGGGAAGGAGGCCCTGAAGTTTTACACTGATCCCTCTTACTTCTTTGACCTGTGGAAGGAAAAGATGCTGCAGGACACCAAGGACATCATGAAGGAGAAACGCAAGCATAGAGTGAGTCACATAAACATGATCATGCACGCTAAACAAGCAACATGACGGTCACAGTGTTGAAATAAATGGACCGCATTGGTCAGATCAGTTGAAGGCATTTATTTCCAATCCTCCCTGACTCCTTTTCTCTGTTTCATTTCGGAGTAGAAGGAGAAGAAAGACCATCTGAACCAGCGGACGCTCAATCCTCGGAAGATCAAGACCAGGAAGGAGGAATGGGAACGCCGTAAGATGGGGGCGGAGTTTGTGGTGCCAAAGAATGATTTGATGTAAGTTGGGAGAAGTGTGGTGAAAGTCTCCACAGATTAATGGAGTGTGGGCAGAGTTGTGGTCATCCACAAGCCCAGGAGTCTTTTGAATTAGTAAAAAAAAAAAGTGAGGCATTTGTTATTTTTCTCTGTAATTAATACAGTAAAAGCAGCCAGTGGGCTCTCACGTGGTAAACTCTGTTCTCCCCGTCTTATCACCGAATCTGTACACAGTGATATGGTTGGCATGTCCTGTCCATAAATGTTCTGGGGGTTGGGTGTAACACTGGCTCATTAGCAGATTGCAGTAAATAAATGTGTCACGCCAAGCATAGGGTTGATTTTATGCTATTTGATGTGTCATATAATGATCAAATAAAGGGTCAAACAATTTATAATAATAAGTACATAAATCTAAAACAATCTCTGAATTAATAGAGCAGATTAGAATCATATTTGTAGAAGCGACTCTGTTACTGTTTAGAAGTATTATGCTAAAATAAAGTAAAAAGTGGCTTTTTTATAACTTAAGACATAAGAAATGACTGATGGGAAGAAAAACTTTTTTTTTTTTTATCAAGTTGTTAAATAGAAGTGTGAAGATGTGCGAAGCAGTCACCGCTCATGTGGCTTTTCTTGTGCTTGTGATACTTCCTCTTGAATCGTTACAGGGTAGTTTCTCGTAATCAAACAGTACATGACCCGCAACTGCTTTTTATATCTGCAGATGCTCAGTGTTATGATCAAGATCACACACAGAGCTAGCTAGGTTTCAGAGAGTCGAGCTGTCACCTTTTATTCTGGGTTGATAATGACGTATATCATTTGCTTTAAGGAATTCTTCTGAGGGTCTGAATGGCAGTATTGGATCTGGAGATGGCTTCACTTCCGAAGGCCTTGAGCAGAGTACAGGCTCCTATGCTTATGAACCCGGCTCCCCTCTTTCTCCGCCTGACAATGACTTCTTGCCTCCTCCACCTCCTGACATGTCGTAAGTAGCACCTTGCATATAAGCACGCACTGCTGCCGCTGCCAGCATGTGCTGAATGTACAGCTCCACATGAACTGTACAGCTGCGCTGCAGTCAAAAACGCAGCGTCTCGAGATTACAGGGTCCATCAGAACCAAAATAGATTGTAGCCCCACTGTTCCGTTTCCATCTGTGATTCTTTAATGACCATGAACTGCTGAGATTGCAGCTGCAGAAAAATTAAAGGCTGATGGAGGCAAATGAAGGATCCATTATTTAACTCCTCCTCATCTCTGACTTCCCCTCTGCCTCCCGCAGGTATAATGACGGACAGTACGGAGCACCAGCCCCCAAGCGAGTCAGCGTGCTGAGTCCAAGCCACCCACCTCCCGCACCCCCCATAGCCTCTCCTCCGCCCAACTCTCGCCCCAACCTCTCCCCTCCTCCTGCACCTCCACCCCCTCCTCCACCCTCTGGCTTTGGGGTCCCTCCACCTCCCCCTGGCTTCGACAGCCCACCTTCCCCTCCTCCGTTCTCCACCGCTCCCTCCGCTTATCCCTCCCCACCTGCTCCCCCTCCTCCACCCGATATGGCCTCTGTTCCTCCTCCTCCACCGCCTATGCCTGCAGGTGGTGGTCCACCACCTCCTCCTCCTCCTCCACCTCCCCCTGGCCCTCCTCCTCCCCCATCTCTTATCAACTCTGCTCCTCCTCCTCCCTCTGGTGGCGGGGCACCCAGCTCCGCTCCCAAACCTCAGCCAGAGCCGGCTGGTGACGCTCGCAGTGACCTGCTGCAGGCCATCCGACAAGGTAACAGGAAACCCATCAATGCCAAACAGATAATTACGGCCCTCACTGCTGATTGGATGAATTGGCTGAAAAATACTAGGACAAGTAAAATAATAGTCTACTAAATAGTATACTAATTACAATTTGCCTAGCAGTAGTGAAACTTTCAGTCATTAGGTCTCATGATTAAATGCAAAACCTACATTTAGAAATGACACCTTCTAGCTGTTACTAACATAAAGCTGTAAATTCTACCCATTGTTGTAAAATATATGATATTATATGAGAGACTACATTTCACTGTGGTTCCACTGTTGGCTATGTACAGTGGTTAAAACTAATCTACATTTATACTATACTATAAAGTACATTTCTGAGGTTCATTTTTCTGAGCTGCATTATACTTCTACTACATTTCAGGGGCAAGTATGTTCGGATTGTTCGACAGTTGAAGTTACAGGATACTTTTCAAATTAAGTTAAATTAAAAAATGGGAAAGTACATTTTTTAGTAAATAAAGGTAAACAGTATATAGAATAGCTGAAATTGTCTCTACTTCCACCGGCTACATTAAATTGCTGCTTACATGTTGCAGGCAGGCATTGGTAATATTTATCTGATGATATAATGTGCAATAATATAGAAGTGACACTAACCTATTGTAACCATTATTGTGTAACCATGAGTCCTAACTAGTCTTCCTGACCGCTGCTGGCGCACAGTGTTTCTTGGTGTGTTACTACCACCAGCTGTTGATTAGTGAAATTTTTGGTAACATTGCCACGTTTGTGAGCGTGTGTGACGTACAAACAAATCAGGGACTCGCTCATCTTCCATCACAGGTTAGGTGTGAAACATAGCTTTGTCTTTAAGTTACAGTTTTAATGACATGAAAAGCTTTCCTTTCATCAAAGTGGCATATAGAAATTCAGAATAAAAGCCAAAAAGAGAAACCTCAACCATCTGCTAACTCCCTTATTACCACAAGATGTAGCTTTGGTAATCAATGATGAGAACACCTTTAATTTAATAGATTACATTGCTTAAAGCACCTTTTTATACCGATACACTACAGATGTTATCAGGTGCACACACTCACTGTAACTGTCCCTATTACCCCCCCCTTCCCTTCCTTTAGGTTTCAACCTGCGTAAGGTGGAGGCACAGCGTGAGCAGGAGAAGAAGGACAACTTTGGCAACGATGTGGCCGCCATCCTGTCCCGTCGTATCGCTGTAGAGTGCAGTGACAGCGAGGACGACTCTTCAGAGTTTGACGATGACGAGTGGTCCGAATGATAGCCATTTGTTTTCACGCTCACTACCAACTTTGTATCTTTCCTCAGCTGTAAACGACATCAGAGCATTTCCATTCAGATTACATTCTTAAGAACCAGTGAAGCAGGGGTCCACGTTCTGTGTCTGTACGTGCGAGTGAGCTATTACGAATCACATTCCTTGACCTATTTCTGTCTATTTATCCAAAATTATTCCTAACAGAGGTGCAAAAGTCCAAAGATCGAGTAAGAGTGTGAGTGTGCTTTGTTGTCACTACTTGTGGCATTACTTTCACTGGATGACACAGTGTGTTATTGATGTAAGGGTGTTGTGTGATGTGGTGCACGTCTCATCTGTTTCTGTGCGTAAACACATCACCTCTGTCTTAATCTTAGTGTCTATTAGACTCAGATGCCCTTTGCTGCTGGCCAAATGTCTGATTTTATCTGATTTAGTGTATTATGGCAAAGGGTAATGGAGAGTGAGTGTACACACACACACACACACACACAAGCACTCAGCCACTTGTATCCACAGTATTTGTATGTAATCATTGGACAGAAAAAATATGTTGACGTCAAAACATTCTCGCTCATTTTAAGATCATATGATATAGATGTAAAGTTTGTTACATATTGAATCATATCTACTGAAGATAATTATTGCAGTCCTGTTTAAAGTACAGTTTATATTTCCTTTCCTCACTTTTGTGGTTGTCATGGGAACAATTGATTTGTGGATGAGACATGGTTGTAGCTTCTAAACAAATTCATGAATGAATTATTCAGTGTGTCGGGGGATGTATTGACTCATGGCAGACACCTGTGGTGTTTGATGATATCACATACACAACATATGCAGACATTTAACACAATTATCGTGACTCATTTTGTACTGTGTTTCAGCTCTGTTGCATATTTCTTCCTGCAGTTTTTATTTTGATCTTTTCTGGGGATGAACTAGGCTCCAATGCTTTAATCACTGTGTATAATCAGGCAGCCTTTTGCCTTATCCTGCTGCCCGATAAGTGCCTTTTTTTAATACTGCATTTAAGTATCAGTGCAGGTTTATTTTGGGTATCCCCACTGATCACTGATCAGCTTCTTCCAAAAATATTAAAAGCTGCCATTGATGAGTCAAACTTAAAACTGATGGATGTGTTTTTAGTGTGGATTTTTTCAAGTGCCTTTTTTTATTTTTGTCCTAAAGCACAATTGCTATCACAGTATGTTTAGCCAAAGTTCTGCTTCCTCTCTGCCTTAATTTTCCAAATGATAATAGTTATTTCAATAAAAAATAGAGTGAATTATAGTGATTGTTTGGATCTCTTTTCTGTGAGAATGACTAGTGTGAGTGCTGTGATTGTATTAAATAACAAGTTTCCAAGAATGTCAAGCCTTGGCATAAGACTCCTCATGCTTTATCCATGACTCATCCTCTTCATGACAGTGCTGGAGACGTTTTCACAGTGCCCGGTGCTGACTTTGTAGGGAGTGTGAGGATGAACCGACAGGATTAATGTTCTAAAAAATGAGTAGGAGGCGAGGAAAACCACTTGCATAATCATTATATCATCTTACCAAGGCTGCTTTGTAAGTTTTTAAAGGATGCAGTGGGCGCAGAGTGATGTTAATGAAGATTTCTTTAGCCACCAAATAATTTAAGATCCAGGAATAGAGAGCAGTGGTCTGTGCCAGTGAGAGATGGAGACAAACCCACTAAAAGCTTCGACAGCAGTAAAGAGAAGAGTGCTGATGTCACACAGTAGAAAAAAAGCATATTTATTATTCATCAGTATAAAATATTCATTTCAAAAAGGCTGTGCAACACGAACATATGGTCAGTACTTTTTAAATTGCCTTTAACAGCATGTGCAAAATAGAATCTCAGTTCTCAAACATTGTGTTTTTTAGACATTCAAGTAAATAAAATTGGGCTTTGGATCACATATGTCATTACACTGTGATAGGCGTACATTTAAAACCCGTCCCTTCTTCTTGCCTTAAAGTGCCAATGGTCATTAAATCCACTTTTATGAGTAGGGATATATATATAGCATCCCTGTGATTGTGTCAGTCTGGGGATCCAGTGGATCTACAATTTGCTGAGAATGAGGCACAAAGTACATACAAGACAGTATGTTTCTTCTTTAGTCCCAAGGTGGCTGGCAGCCAGGACAGTTCAGAACATTCTGATTCGCAGAAGGACTTCATCACTCAGCGAGAGTGTGTGGGAGTGTGTGTTTGTGTGTGTGTGTGGGGGTTTGAGACTTCACGTTCTGGATTTGGATGACAGTCAATGCAGCAATGTGTGTATCTTGGCACACAAACAGTGATATGTCTGGCATAGGTTTTGTGGTGGTTTGAGTCTGGCGAAGTTTGGCAGTCTACACGTCGACAGGGTAGTGTGTGTGTGTGTTCTGTGTGTATCTGTGTGGGCAGCAGGCCTGGAGCAGCACCTTGCGAATGTCTTTGTTTCTCAGACTGTAGAGTATTGGGTTCAGCAGTGAGCTGCCTGCTGCTGGCACCAGGGTGGCATAGGTGTACAGAGGAGGGCTGGACGCGTCTCCCAGCAGTCCCCAGAGGGAAAAAGGCATCCAGCAGCCCACAAACACACTGAGCACCAGGATCAGGCGAGAGAAGCCCCTACCGCTGCTGTGCTTGCTTGCATATGATTGGTTGGCAGGGAGAAAATGCCTCTGGGTAGCGATGGCATGTGCATGCCTCCTTGCCACACGGCAGATCCCAGCATACAACTGCAGGGTTACCATAACAACCACGAGGAAGCCACCACACAGCAGAGATAGGTATGTCCGGGTCAGAGGTCGTGCTACAGAACAGGAATTTGGCTCTCCCAGACAGTGCCATCCCATTGCAGGTCCGGCCCCAATGATACATGCACCCAACCAGACCAGCAGCAGGAGGATGGCGGCTCTGTGTCGTGATTGGCTTGAACCATAGGTGAGGGCGTGGCTTAAAGACAGGTATCTGTCCAAAGCAACACCCATCAGGCTACAGAGTGAGGCAATCAGGGATGTTACCAACAGTCCTGAGGTTAACAATTCTGACCAATCACTTGGCTCCACACAGAAGAGAAAGAGGAAGTGCAGGACCAAAGCAACACCTGCCAAGAGATCGGCCATTCCGAGGCTAGCCAGCAGCAGGAAAACAGGGGCACGAAGAGATGGGGTGGCCAAGATGGTGGTGACAACTATTGCATTTTCAGTGGCAATCAGAGTTCCTGAAACACACAGGGCGACACCCCACACTGTGAGGGGCGGGACTTGATATGGAGATGTGCTATCCAGTTGGTCCAGAGGGAAGAAGGGGTCTGCACCTGAGGACTCATCCCAGCCCAGCTCTGAGGCGTTGAGGCTCATGGCTGATCAGCAGGCACACAAACACAACCTAAGAGAGAGAGAAAAAAAAGAAAAGACAAATTGGCATTAGCTCTAATGGGTCATTAGCATCTCCATCTGTCCATTAAACAGCCTTTCTTTCACCGGCTGTGGTTTCAGCATGTGGAGCTGCTGGAGGCCGGATGTGTCAGAAGAGAACTTAATGTGGTGATGGAGAAGTTAAGATGTTAAGATGTTATACTCTAGTAATCTAAAGTAGACGATAACTGTGAGTACATCAAGTGGAAGTTGTGATTATGCCCTGCACTCTGTTGCCTCTATTGTTTGTTACATGATCCTGTATTGTTTTTTATTATACAAAGTATATATTACACTATAATTATATTATACAAAGTATAAAATATATGTATTTAGTTAGTATTTGGACAATACATAAAGATTCAGTATTTATGTATGAGACTAATAAGCCACATATAATTGTATTTACAGCCCAAACCAGTGTTGTGCCCAGCTGCTCTCATAGATAAGCTAATAATAAGCATAATAATAATATAATAATAATTAATAATAATAATAATAATATAAACTTTTATTTTACAGTACATTAAATATGCAAGGAATATAAACTCTAGATTCCTAGCATCATTCTAGGAAAACATGCTTTTTAAGATCTCATTTTAAATTGCAATTTAAATCAATTAGTCTTTTTTTGTTGCCATAAATATGTTCTTAAATAAATAAATGTTATATAATAATCCCGCTGGTTCCTGAAATGTCTGTGACGTCGACATCTATAGTCTTACGGGAAGTCACGCAAATCACAGTCAGTCAATATGGAGCCTATATAACGCGATAGATAGTTATCTAAAGATGAATGCATCATTAGGGTTAAGATTGAACTTAAGCTTTCTTCTTCTTTTACAACGTCACTAAATCTGGGCTTTCATTGGCTCTCGCTGCCCACCATTTAGTTTGATCCTGCACTCCTTTTATGAGCATCAAAACACCTTAAATTTAGAATTGCTGATGTGACTGATTAAATCTGTTTAACTCACTTCCAGATTATGTTAATGAGCCTGTTTTCCTTTTAGTTAATGCCCAAAGATGATGTTGATCTCCAGGCACACTGCACTGTTTGAAGCTCGGACAGTTTGTACACGCACCATGCACTGCCTCACATCTTGATTGACAGACCCAGTTGCTCTTAATTAGGACACAATAAGGTTATTTAAGGAATTCGCCTGTGCTCATGCTCTCCGGTATGTTATCCGCGCTCTCTTTGGTACATAACAAAATGTACTGTGCATGCACAGCAAATACCAACTGTCCAACCCATTAATGTTATTTTAAGATTATTTGTCTTTCAGCTGGAGGAGCCCCCCATCCCCCGTGTCACGTCTCAGAGTGAGGAGGTCCCTCTTGTATAATACAGTTGCAGGATCACTGCACCAGACAGGATGTCCCCAACACATGCGCGCACACATGAACATGCACGCATGGCGCAAACACACACACATGCATACCATGGAGTATCCATCTTACCTTATAAACCGCGATTTCCTTTCCGGGAAACAGATGTGCTCTCTCCTCTTGTAAGATCCAAAGGATGGAGATGTGGTGATGGTGTCTGCACTGATGCTGGGTACCAGTTTAATTAAAGAGGACAGTCCCAGTGTTTGACAACGCTCCGTGCTGCTTCTGTCTTCATCAAAGTTGCGCCAAACTCTCACTTGCCGTTTCTCGCATCTCTTCTTCTTCAATCTTTTCGGAGCGCTCATGGGAGGCAGAATGGATGCTCTTGCGCGCGGTCTCATCCACAAGAGAGGCTGCCTGACGTCAGAGACTGGGAGGCTCGACCAATCAGGTGCCAGCATAGAGGATGCGGTGAGAGTAAGGAGAGAGAGGGGTGTGTGTGTGTGTGTAAATGGAGTAATTTCATTCAGAAAAATGCGGCATCTCTGGTGCCCCTCCCACTGCGGTTCACTCTCGCTCTCATTTCTGGTAAATAATGACGACCACCAATGGACACCCCCTCCCTCCCCTCTCTTTCTCACACACTCACGCGCGCGCGCATTTTCTCAATAAGACCCAGGGGTCTGATTGAATGGGTGGATATTGTTTTGTATGGGGCCGGGCTCAGAGGCTCGGAGGTGTGTGTGAAGCCGAGGGGACAGAGTAACTCGGGGCGGGCGCTGTCCGCGGTGCTGAAACGCATTAGGATGACTCATGGGGAGATATCGGAGGACCAATAATCTATCACCTCCAAGTGAAAACTGTCCACTAACATCTAGCTTTATAACATAATTGCCCCTTTTCATACTTCATACCCCCAAACCTTCTATCATTCTTATTCTTATTCTTACTCTTAGGTCTATTAGGGATGATATTGGTATTACATAAAGTGATCAACTTTACCTTAAAATCATGCAAAGATCTTACAGGCCTGTATGCAAACAATTCAGACATGAAGATGTGTGCTATAATGTCGAGGGGTTTCATTAATGCCCTTTATTTTGCTTGTTATCTGCTATATTGAGTTGTCTTTTGATGTAAGTGTCCTGTGGCGCAAACACAGGCCCTTGACACCTGCAGGATCATAACAAGAGCAGCAGGGAATTCATGGCTTCCCCGGTTTGATGGCGAGCGTGGGCGCTGCAGAATGAGCTGAGAACAGTTGTCTACGTGGTCACGCATATCAATGCGCCAAGGGGAGATGGGTGGTGGTGGGTTGGTGAGTGGGTGAGATGGGTAGGTGGGAGGGAATCTCATCCTGCTCGAGCCATATTAGGACACGCTTCCTACCGATAAACCCCTCCTACGTCACTTAGAGGATCTGAAGTGCAACACTTGTCACCTTCTAAATTACAGCTCTCTTACCTGAAGAACCACTTTGTCTGCGTCCTATTTTTCAGGACAAATGTTGGTGATATATAAATCACATAAAAACACATTAAAGGGATATTTATGGGGACTATTTCCAGGTGATTTCTCCTGTCTAAACACGACACATTGCAGTGGATTGATTGTTACATCATATGTATGTGCATTTGTACTACTAACAAGTCGATCTCGCTCCTGGCTGCAGCATTATAGCTTTATTTGTCGCGGGTGTATCGATTTTTGCCAGCAGTGGGAGCATCAGTGGAGGGGGAAATCGTGTTCGACAGGACTGCGGAATACCCCTCTGTGATGGTTTATATAGCACGCCGATACACAAACCAGCCAGCCACCCTGTAGAGCTGCACAGATGTATACCCAGACAATGTGTGAGAGAGCATATGAGATGTGGGAGTACATGAGCCACGTCGGTGTGAGAGGAGGAGGAGGATGTGGTGATGGGAGAATTCTCTGCATAAAGCTGAAAAATGTGTCGTGATTCTGGGCTCAGTGTATTTGATTTTAAGGGTTTGGCCCGGTGCCACTGTATGACTCAGAGCATCTACATTACAAAGCAACACTCTGAAGGTCAGAGCACTTGTACTTTTTGTCCTGGTGGATTTTTGTGTTTGTGCACAGGGCAAAAACTGGGAGTTATGGAGCATCTAAACCCCACAAAGTGATAAATCAGCCAGTTTTGTCAATCAATATCAATAATAGCCTTGTTCAGACTTCAGATTAAAAATATGTCTTGATAGTTGTGCCTGTTATTGATATACAATGAGATTATACTTTCCCCATTCACTCTTATCTCACACTTAAATATTGCAGTAGGGCCTAATTATTTATTATCTTGCTTTATATATAGACTTCAAACTTGTCTGAGTTGTCAAATCAAATGTGGTTGAGAGCTTTGACAGTGATTCGTCGGCATCTCATCACAGTCAGTGACACATTTGAGGTGATAATAGACTGTTGACGTACAGCCTGTCTACTGTACTTACTCACATGGGTTATGACCATCTCTACCTCCCACTCCAACGTCATTGTGTTCACACCTACAGTATATTTAGAGCTGTCAGACACTAATTAAAATGAGTAACCTGATAGTGCAGATAAATTGTTAATTGTTAGAGTCTTCACAGGGAAAACACTCAAATCATTTCCCACTGGTTCTAGTTATTTCCCAGAACAGTTATCATCATCTGTACTGTGTTTGGCTCGTAAAAAAGAAGCTACTGAAGATTATGGCCTTGAATCAAACAGATGAATGTAACTAAAGAGAGATTTTTCCTTTTCAGGTTGTTACATTTCAAGGATTTTAGAGCATAGATAGGTGAAAGTATTCAGTATTTCACAAAATAAAACATGATTGAAGAAATATCTGACTAACAGGGATATATTTTTACTTATTTGTAGTGGTGGTACTCTAGC
Organism: Larimichthys crocea; assembly: GCF_000972845.2. Taxonomy (NCBI): domain Eukaryota; kingdom Metazoa; phylum Chordata; class Actinopteri; family Sciaenidae; genus Larimichthys; species Larimichthys crocea. The sequence continues at coordinate 39,105,178 of NC_040023.1, read as the reverse complement.
AGTTGTGATGTCTATTTGTCAGTCAGTCCACCACCTTTGTCCACAGTTAAATATCTCAACAAATACTGGATGGATTACCATGAAATTTTGGTCAAACATTCATGATGACCAGATAATAAATTGTAAGAAAAAAAAGATCCCCTGATTTATCCTCCAACAATATTGTCAAGTCAAATTTGAAACTTCTATATTACTTTTTTTTTTTTGACAAAATACATGCTAAATTGACTTACATTTAGATTTACATAGCACATTTCTGACTTTACACCACATAAAGAGGCTGCCATGCAAGGTGCCAACTACCCATCACAAACTAACTAATTCCATTTATATAAACCAATGGCACAATCCTCTGGATGATCCTCCTCCTGAGCCACAGTCACCCTATGTAAAACTTCCCATCAGCCTCAGCTGCACTTTAAGTTTCATGGTAATTAGCAAATTTTAACATGCTAACATACAAAGCAAAGATGGTTAACATGTTTTTAAGTAAATATTATTAGCAGTGTGAGTGAGCATGTTAGCATTTAGCTCAAAGCCCCACTGTGCCAATGTACCACCTCATAGACTTGTTAACATGGCTGTAAACTCTTTAAGTTAAGAGGTGTAGTCGCTGATTGCAACCCTCTGCCTCACCCTCTCCTTTGTATTGTAATTGAGGAGCAACTTTGGCTGTGTAATGGGTGAACAATGTAAAATGAAAGGTCCTATCTAGAGCCAGTGTTCAGCCATTTGTCTGCTCTGGGCTTCTGTAGAAGCATGGTGGTGAAACACTGTGGAAGAAGAACACCAGCGTCTCATTCTAAGGTAACAAAAACACAACGATTCTTATTTTCTGGTGCACTAATGAAAGCATAGTCATGAATCCATTTCTGCCATATCCTGAAAATAGAGCCTCCTAATCTTTTACACTGGACCTTTAAATTATCTTGTGACCTCTCAGGTTTATCTTGATACCACTTAAGGAGTCCTGGTTATCAGGTTGGGACCCACTATCCTAGAAAATACAGCCAGTATAAAGATAAGAAAAAATAAGAAAATACAAAATAAATATGGCGAAAAAGCTTGCTTGAAGATTATTTAAACCTCAATGCCTTTGTGTTCTTTCCTAATCTGACACCTTATGCATTAGTATTCCCATTAGTCCCACTAATGTTTATGTTGTTTGTCAGGACATAAGTGTGAATGTAGGTGTGTGCGCGTGCACTGCCAGCTGAACTAAACAGGTGTCACTCTGTCCAAACTGGTGTGTGTTTCAGGAGGGTTGAGGTGGGCCAGTTAGTTGCCAGGAGACCAAGTTTGGGTGTCGCTCATGTTACACAGATCTCTGTGTCTCCTGCCTTTCTATCTTTCCCTCTGTGCATCAGCCAGGAGCTGTGTCTCTATTTGCAACTATCGGATACCCTTTTGAGGAGGTATTTTTTATCGAGAAAGTATTTTTTTTGTTGATACTAATTCCTTTCCAAGCACCAAAGTTTCCAGCTGTCATTGCAGGTGTTGGTGCTCTGTGGCTGTCAGGATGCAGCGGCTGGTTTTGAAGGTCCTCTGCTCCACACTGCTGCTTCTTGCAGTGGTGCCCTTTGTGTATTCTCAGGCAGGTATGAGTCTTTTCAGATATCTTACATTTATTTTTCTTATTTTATGATCATCTAAGTGTATTTTAGTCTTGTCAGAAACCCATTGGTGAGACTTCTACACTTGTCATCTCCTTGTTTCCAGTATAAAAATGACAATAAGTAAAAAATGTGAGAGGTAACTGAGAATCTGCTGTCTTTTCTCTTGAATTTTGCCTTTTGCCTATACTCCTGTTGTCCATCGTCCTCGTGGGACATCTTGTGATAATTAAACTGTTAAAATGTTTCTGTGGGCAGATAATTGTTTATTGGCCAATCAATTGGTTTTGAGTGACATTTCCAATTGACTGCCAGTTTTGTCCCTCCTACAGATTGCTCTCAAGCCGAGTCATGTGACCTGTGCGTTGGGCCGTCCGTGCTCAACTTGACAGGCTGCGTCTGGAAGCTTTGTCCAGGTGGTGACGAGTGCACACACACACACACACACACACACACACACACACACACACACACACACACACACCCCTGACCTCTGATAGTAACTCAATCATCAAAGCTGCTGTAACATAAGCTTCCCTGGTTTGTACAAGATGACTGAATTATTTAGTATGCCAGGAACACAAACGATACACACACACACACACACACACACAGTAACACACACACACACACACACACACACACACACTAAAATGCTTGCTCTTTCTGTCTCAGGTAATGACACAGGTACGTGTGTAACTGATGATGGCAGCAACTCAGGAGACGTTGCCATGAACTGCAGCTGGACTAGAGTGTCTGAAGTGTGCGCAGGTAGCAAATAATACACTCCAAAATAAGCACAACATATTTGTCTGCAACCTCAGTAACTCTTATTTCTTTTGTATGTTTTTTCCCCAGCTGTAGAGAATCAGGCTAATGCAGACATTGACGATGACACAGGTACATTGTATCGTCTCTACTCCAGCATCCTCTTCCACCCCTTCCTACTCTCTTGCGTCAGACATTTATAATTCCCATAAGAGCTGAGTAAAGTGTTCCCCTAAGCCACTCAGTCAGTGCTTTCTCTTCTTTTCTGCCTCCCTTTCCTGCTTTCATGTAATTTCACTGTCAAACTCTTGCTTTATTTCCCCTCCAGTTCAAATAGACATACAGTTCTCCCAGGCCAAGTTTGACATGTCCAGTTTCATCGGAGGCATCATATTGGTGCTGTGTGTGCAGGCGGGCGGCTTCTTCGCCATGCGCTTCCTCAAAGCCAAAGAGCAGAGCACCTACGACCCCATGTGAGTTTGTGCATGTAGGTGTGAGAGAACAAAAAATTTAGAGTGACTGTATCAGTTCAATCATGTGTCTGCGTGTCACTGTGTTAAGCAATGGTCTGTTGGTGCAACAGGAACCTCTAGTGGCAGGAGTGATCACCAGCACCCATTATACAAAAGGCTCACCTTTAACATGCCTTTACATTGTGTTGTGATTACTGCTCACAAACCCCATCTGCCCATATCAAAGTCCTGTCTGTCTTCACACAGAGAGCAGCCACAGTGAGGACGAAATGTGTGAAGGACAAAGAGACGAGGGCGGAGGAGAGCAGAGCAGTGACTCATCGAGTTGTGACGACAAGAGTTTTTTGTTTTTTTTGAGCCCCTGTCATCTTTGGTTTGGTCCCCATGTGTACCCCTCGGGGATGGGCGTGTTAATTAAGAGGATATTTTTCTGAGAATACTTCATTGTGTAACGAGTGTATTTGCATGTGTTCACTGTGTTTGTATAGTCTTTATATTTCAGAGACATTTCAGCTGTTGGTATTGATCCAATTTGGCAAACGAGGGACAAAAAGATCTCATTTTCTCAGGACTTTGTGACCAAACCCACTATAAATCCGCATTACGTGTTTGTTAGGTGTTTGTCCTCTTGCAAACAAAAAGTAACTAGCTGTATCAATGTTTCAACTGTGTAAATAGTACAGTGTGGCTGTGGGAAAGTGTGATATAATCTCATGTAAACAGTAGGTCAGACAAGGTCATAACAGGCATTTCAAACTTTTTAAAGAACTAAAATAGAATAAAAATAGACCAAAATGAGACCCTGGAGATCAGCTTTAAAATATTTTGTCCATCATCTAAGAATATGTTTGTTTTTCTTGTAGAGCTGTATAACTTTCTATTTTATTGAGACCAGACATCTATTTATGTATGTTATTTATTGCTTTCATTTGTCAACTTGCAGTGAGTTAGATCATTTAGCTGGGTGGTCCTGGACACATAGAAAATTAAACGTTACAATCAAACAGGGCCCAGTAGTAATAGTAGTAGTAGTATAAGCTTTATGACTACCTTTAGAATGGCTTTAACAGCACTCCTCTGATTTGAGTGTGTTTTGTGTTTCTTGTTCATAGTTCAGAGTCTTTTTTTTATAATATAGATATTATAAATTAATTATCATAGAGGAGATTTCTGTTTTGACTACTCACATTCATATATAACATACATATCAGCTTTAACCCTTTCATAACATTTCAAAAAGATGTGATGTGACCCTTTTTACTGGTTAAGTTGATAAATATAAAGACGTTTGATTTATTTTTTTTGTGATGCCATTTGAATGAAAATGCTTAAAAAGGCTGGCAGCCGAATAAACTACAGTTAAACACACGTGTGTTTGTCTGTGTGTGTGTGTCATCTCTGCTTTCTTGCATGCAAATGAGCAGTTGGTGACAGCTAATCACAGTGAGAGATTATACAGTAGGCTATGTGGTCAATGCATATTTGCCCGTACTAGCAGTGAGTGAGTGAGTGAGCTGTAACCTGGGTGTGACCCAGTATCACCAGATAAGAATTACCTATTAATCTTTACATATCTGGGTGCCAGCAGGGATTCCCAGCATGCAACAGGGACAGAGCTCTGGTAGGGGCCTTTAGGGGATGGATGGATGGATGGTTGGACGGTTGGATGCACTGTTTGCTGTCTGAGCCAGGACCTGCAAGCTTGAATAAGCCCACACAAAAAAAGTTCCGCAACGGGGCAGACTATGGCCGTCATCCAAATCTGTTGACAAAGGACAGGAATGAATACAGGTCTTATTCACTCTGAATTCACCCTCCCCCTTTCACACACAAACACACTTCCAGTGAGAGAAAGGGACATCTTGCACACACACACACACACACACACACACACACACACACACACTAGCACAAGCCTTTACTTAAAAGTTGAGACATGTACTGCTTGTTATTTTCTCTCCTGCTTTAAAACAAGCAAAGTACATGTTTGTGTATGTGTGCGCGTGTGCAGTAGTAGGTGCAGCAGCCTCAGTGTGAGGCCAAGTGTGTGTTTAACAGGTGTGGACAGCTACAAGAAGGAAAGTCACATCCCACCTCCACCCTGCCATTTGCTAAAACATCCGTGTGCGTGTGTGTCAAGTCATATCACACAGTTAAACAAACACACACATACACACACACACGTTCTCCGTGTGTTTTCTGTTTGTTCCTCTTCGGCTCCCAGCTGACCATAGCCCCTGTACGGACTAACTCTGGAGGGCGTGTTCACTGCGTTTACTCTGCACACAGACTTCGATACACACACACACACTCACACACACACACACCCAGACACACCGCACACAGGACAACTCTTTACCTAACTTTTGAACGAATGGAACTGGCGGAAGCTGTAAAGTAAGGTAACACAGTTTGGAGTTTTTATTGTTTTTCTCTCTGCGTATTTTATCCATAAATGTGTGTCCAACTTTTGATCGCAAAAAGGGGAAAGGTGGCGACAGGTGTCCTCTCTCTCGCGGTGTTCAAAATGAGGAAAGTACAGCATGGGCCGAATTTTCCTAAAAGGGGAAGCTTCATATTAATAGATATGATTAGACACTTCAGTTACCTATTATTTGTATCATTTAAACACATTTTACGCTGCGTAAAAGTTACATTTCAATCCATTTTTAGATTAGTACATTATTCCAAACTTAACTACAGGCATATAATTATTGTTATCTCTCCATATTTGTATATCTATATATGTCACGCTACATTATCATCATTTTTTGTGTTGTTTAGGTGCCCGGCTGTAAAAGCTATAGAGTACTCGTTGCATGATATCCTGTTTGCCAAACTCCTAACCGCTTGGGCAGGAGAATCGTTGTGCGCATGCTTTAATTACTGAAAGGTAAGTAGCTTCAAGGCAGTGAACACACACGCCCTCACATCCCGTCACCCAACCCCAAAACACACACATCCAAAGACAGAAATGATTATATTGTCGTGCGCCAGGCTGTCAAACCAGATAATTGCAGCTTGAATAGCGTTATTAACATTTATTTAATTTGAAGACGTTGGAGATTTTAATATTGTACATCGACTCTAGTAAAGAGCATTTGGAACAGGAGAGGTGAAAGTAAACATAGAAGCAGACAGGAAGAGTCTACCAGACACAGCAGGCTGGGGGTTGGGACAAGATAAACCTGAGGAGAGATTCTGAGAATTTACAGCGTAAGAAATAATCCAAACTACATGCATACACTACACAAAATGGTTTTTTTAGACATTTTGTTGCTTGTTTCTTGAGAGAAACTGGACACATGTCCCTCTTCAGGCCTCAAGGATTATTTGACTGAAACAACCCAACATGCAACCCAAAAGTACCTGATCAAAAAGTATTGACGTGCCACATGACAGCAGGTAGATAGATTTGACAGGGACAAAGGGCAAAACATGCTGGGAAATGCTGGGTTTAGCAAGAACAACACGAGCAGTGTTACACTAGACTAGACATACTTTTTATGTAGCGTTTTTTAAATTATTGGGGTGCCTGTTTAAGGATTGTGGTTTCACTTGTCACTCAGGGATGGAGGAAAAGCAGGCTGACTCTTCTCTTGACTTGAGTCACCTGACAGAAGACGAGCAGACCACGATCCTGCAGGTCTTACAACGTGACTCGGAGTTGCGCCGTCTTGATGAAGGACGTGTAAGGTCAGAGGTGACTATTTATCCTTTTTAGGTGATAATTTTGTCCAGTCCAGTAACAAATGAAAGGACCAGAGATTTTGTGACCCTTCCAGCTAAAGGGGACACGTTATTTATTTATTCAGGGTCTGTGTCTGTATTTTGTTGTTTAAAGTTGAAAAATGCTTATAAAAGGTTTTACTGAGTGCAGGTTTGCTGTGTGGTCATTTGAAATGTGGTGATATGTAACAGCAATATGTCAGTGTTAGCAAAGAAACTTTAATCAGTTAAATTATTTTATATCAACTGTCACACTGTGAATCTTGGGGCTTTTGGGGCCCTTGGGGTTCTGGGGCTTGGTTAGTAATTCAGCCTTGCCTCAGTGGGAGAAGTCACAGAACTACACGATCAAATTATTTCTGCAGCTCCTGTATATGAGAAATGTTTGTACAGCTACAGATCCTTCTGATCACTGAAATCATGGTCAGAGAGCCCCATAGAACCTCTGATTTAGTATATAAGATCTAATAGTCTGTTGTCCCCTTAATCCTTGGGGTCTGTCCTAATTTTCAATCTATGAAGTGATTCTTTCTATAAATCATCAACACATAGTAGGAAATGCCCATCACAATTTCGCAGAGCGTAAGATCGCCATATTTGAGAAGCTAAAACCAGAAATGTTTTTTTCCTTGGTAGCTGATTGAACCCTATGGGGTTAACCCTGTCAGCGGCCCTATAAAAATTGCTTTTGTAGTCACAGGCAATTGCTCAGACCCCACAATAAATCAATAATCCAAATTGTTTTTCAATATTTATGTGGATTGGTTAATTGACTAATTGTTTCAACTCTACTGTGAGTCAGGGTGGTGCATGCACAAAAAGAAAAGTGTATGAAACATCCTGTTGCATGTCAGATTGTGTGTTTTTCGTATTAGTAGAATTGACACACATCAGATACGTCTTTTAGACACTGGAGTTCCAAGTGATGACAGTGACTGTTTACTTTGTGACCTGGCCGATATTAACTGACTTTTGCCAACAGAATAGATTGTTTGCTGTTAAACTTTGCTCTGTATCAATGTCATAGGAACCTCCAGGAGAAAGAGAAAGATCCAGTACGTCTGCGTTACCTGTCTGGGGAGTGGTTCCACGAGCAGTGCAGAAAACGCCACCACACCTGGTCAGCCAGCGCTCTCGTCCACGCCACCATACGCCACAGGAAGACAAAGACCAGAGGTCTGTTTTTAGTTAATGCAGTGCTACTATTACAGGCCTGTGGGTCTGTTTTCGTACTGTTATGGGGATATCCCAGTGATGGTTTTGTGGTTGTTGCCATGGTAACAGATGTGCCCCTGACTGGACTGTTCAATGGCGAGACAGAGGAAACCTCCCACAACAACAACACCTTGCCTGAGGCTGAGAGAAGACTGAAGGACAGCAAAGATGATGAGAGTGGAGGGTTAGTGAGGAAGTCTGTCAGAAACAAAACATTTCAGTGTGTGTAGCTGGTGGGAAAATCCTGATATCTTTATGTGTTTTCAGGTGCGAAGGAGGTTTGATACCTACACCTACACCCAGAACAAAAAGTCCCATAGCACAGGTCTGTGTGTGCATGCTTGTTACTTTTTTCTATGCTTGAAAAATATCATATAACTTTAAATATTCAACTCCAATTTCAGAAACTCACGTATAGAAATAGTTCATCCACATCATCCAAAGGTATGAAAGCCTATTTTCCAATGCCTCTGTACCTTCTCTAGCTGTTTCTTCTTCTGTTTCTGCCGCTCTTGTTCCTTATTATTATTAACTCATATTTCTGCTCATAGAGATGGAAAGGAGAAGTAATGGCCACTCTGAGGAACCTGAGGTAATTGTAACACACTCCCACATTCACAGATTACCCATTCAACAACACTCCACTGACATCAAGTCAATATCTGAGTCAATGCATATATTATAATTTGGCTTTTACATGCAATAGTATAAGAAAGTAGGACATGAAACCGTGATGTAGCTAAGTACACATCCTGTGTTGGAGGTGCATTCAAATCTGAAAGGGACTACTATTAACATATTTCATATTATTGTAGCAGTAAGCTTGTGTATGGAAGGTATTATGCATTGTATGACTGAAGAATGAAACACAACCCTTCCAAAAAACGGATTTCATGCAAGGTAGATTTCACGTGTTGACTGAAAAATGTACTCATGAACAATGTTGTTGTCATGTTAGCATCTCTTAACCTATCAGTTCAGTAGGGGCCATGGTATTGTGCTATTAGAGGTGAAAATCTTGGCAAGATGGATAAAAGCAAAAGTGTTGGGGCAGTCGGTAGCGTAGTGGGTTAAGCGGCCGCCCCGTGTGTAGAGGCTACAGTCCTCGCTGCAGCTGGCCCCGGTTCGAATCCCGCATCGGACGGCCATTTACTGCGCGTCGTTCCCCCTCTCTCTGCTTCCTGTCTATCTTTGGCTGTAGCATCATAAAAGGCCAAAAAAAATCTTTAAAAAAAAAAAAGCAAAAGTGTTTTCCAAGAATGTTTTCATTAGTCAAAAACAAAAGTTGGAGGTTTGGAGATGATCAAATATCATCCTAGTTCAGACTATAAATGATGCAGACTTGCCATCCAATCCTTGCCAATCCAGTGGCTCTAGGGGAGTATGGTTGCAAAATTGAAACTTTGGCTTACTTTGACTCAACACAGGAAACCTTACACTCTTTCTTGATTGGTAGTGCATGGAGTTGGTGGAAAAACTTGTTTGGTGAACTCTAATGTATGTTAACTATTTACACAGCCTTGTGCACCAGCCTCCAATTTCTTAGAGTGACAAAGGGTGTTCAGCCACACACGACTGAGCAATAATAGGTCTGTGAGGCCCTTCTATGTCTGGGGCTGCACATGCACCACGCTGAGTCGATCAGCATTTACCCATGGTTCCCTTAATGGGCCAATGTTTGGCCTCGGTCTTCCTCCCTCCTTTAACGGTGCCCATTATCAACTGGGATTCTCGCTGCCTGCCATGTATGCTGCCTCCACATGCCAGTTGTGTTTAACCCCTTGTCTGGGGGTCATCCTGACTGGATGCCTCTGTCACTACTTCCCCCTCCATCAGTGTGATGCATCTGCTAGGGTGTGCTCACGGAGGGTAGTCAGCAACACTGACCATTTGGACCCTTTTATAACAGGCAGCCACGAGCATATATTGATTCCTCTAAGAGCAGACATTGACTGACCCCACTGGTCAACTCTCTACTCCTCCTTCTCTTACCCTCAGGTGGCTGGGGAGGGTCATCATTCTTATGAGAAGCAGCAGAATAGCAGGATGGAGGATAATTTTTTCAAGCAGCACTGATTGCCACACTTCAGAACAACTCCACTTTCTTGTTCGTTGTTTAGATTTAGATAAGATTTAGACTGAGCTAAACATGGGGGAATGAGAGAGGCAGATTCAACAGAATATCATCTGCTTTAAAGACGTTAAGGAAATAACATGTGAACCAGCTCTAAAAGTGACATGTTTTCTTTTTAAATAGGTGCTAGGTGGTGGATCTAATCTATGCCGACATGAAGCGAAGACACTTTAAATTATTAAATTTGACAAAGGAATTTAGTTTGGTGAGAATGTTCCACGGGAAATATGTGGACCATTTCACTTTCATTCAAATAGAACTGGACAGGTATTGAAACAGCGTGTCCCAAATATGGGGAGACTTGTAAGATGTGACTCATTTGACTGTTTCTTTGTTCAGGTCCAAATGTTCTGTAATATTCTGATTTTCAACATATATGAATTGTAATTTGTCAACAGATTTTATTGGGGATGTGTATACTGTAGCTTAAGAGTATTGATAGATGATCAGTGGTGATGCTGTATCTGAAATAGTGGTGTGTGTGTGTGTGTGTGTGTGTGTGTGTTTGTGTGACTGTGTGTGTGTTTGTGTGTGCGTTTAGGAATACCTTGACAGTCACAATGGGGACACTGACTCTCTAGGCAGCAGCCTGACAGAGCCTTATACAGCTTCTCTGAAAACCAGCTCCACTGGCAGCCTTCATTCAAGCTATACGGTACACACACACACACACACACACACACACACACACACACACACACACACACACACACACACACACACACATCTTTGATTAATTGTCCAATCCAGCAACGCAAGATGACTCAGCTCTGGACAATGACGCAGGAGCTGATCTGTTCTCTGCGTGTCTGTGTTACAGCTCAGTGGAAGCATGATGAGTCTGTTCAGCTCGGGGGATTTTGGACTGGTGGAGGTGAGGGGCCGTATCCAATTCTCATTGGTTTACGACACCCAGAAGGAGGAGCTGCATGTTAAAGTGTTTTGCTGCGAGGACATCGCTGCCGCACGCAAGAACCGCTCTGACCCGTAAGTGACTGTGCATGTGAATGTGCATCCTATAGCAACAGCATTACATACAACATCAGTCAAAAATGTCTGTATGCGTATTTTTCACAGATATGTAAAAACCTATCTCCTTCCGGACAAGTCGAGTCAGAGTAAGAAGAAAACGTCAGTGAAGAAGAAGACACTAAACCCAGTCTATGACCAGACGCTCCGAGTGAGACATACTCTCATTTACATATTACATAAAGTCATTGCAGAAAAGCCCATCTGTCATTTGTCCCTCAGCTCTCCTTCACATGTCCTGCAACATGCACTGCAGTCATAGTCCTAAAGATATACTTTTCATAAATGACCAAATGTAATGTTTACTTCTTCTAGCTTATGGTTGCACGAAACATGTTATTCTTTGGCCCACACTTGCCCCTTCCATCCTTTCATGTGTTGTCTGACTTTGATTATCTTACAGTACAAATTGCATATCGGAGAGCTGCGGAGTCGGACCTTGAACATGTCTGTGTGGCATGCAGAGCACCTTGGAAGGAACGTGTTTCTAGGGGAGGTGGAGGTGTCTCTGGGTCTCTGGGACTGGACCTACACTCAGCCACTGTGGCAAGACCTGCAGCCACGGGTAGGGGAGAGATCAGACAATAAGGGATTTGCATGCAAACACACAAATCATGTAGCCACATAAATTAGCATGTGGGTTTGAATACTCGCAGACAAATATTTACCAAGACACGATGCTGCCTGCTTCTACATTTGCCTAGTATCTGAGTGTCTGTGTGACAGCAGTTTTGGCAGCTTTGTTGGAGACACAGAATACAGGGAGGAGTGTCTCTTGTGTCTGGGAGAGCTGAAGGGAGACGAAGACATGCTGTGAATTTCAACTACGGTTTTATGTAACCTTAATCTTTGCTTGCTTCCACACGTCTGCCTCCTTTTCCTGTGGTTTCTTTCTCTTTCTTCCTGCATCTCTTTCTCTGCCTTAATCTTTTTCTCATTTCGGCCCCCTTCTTTTGCCCACCATCACAGGTTCATCTGAGTCCAGAATCTATCAGCTGTCGTGGGACCATTGTGCTCTCAATTAAGTTCATCCCAGATGGATTTGAGGGTGAGCAGAGCACACACATCACAGATGCAAGTTATGTCCTGTCTTAATCACGTCTCTCATACATGTGTCCGTGTGTGTGTGTTAAGGTGGTGGTCTGCCTCTGACAGGAGAGCTTCACATCTGGCTTCGGGAGGCTAAAGGTCTCCTGACCACTAAAGGGGGGCCTGTAGACTCCTTTGTTAGAAGGTATGTCCTCATTTTTAGCTGCAGCAGGCAGCTGTTTTCAGCAAAAACGCTCTAATAAACCCACTGCATGCTACGTGCTCAGCACCAAACAGCAGGCAATTAGCGACTAGATGGTGAAAATAATAAAGCATTTAGGAGCTAAAGTGACAGATGTTTCCCTCTGGAGTTGCTGGAGACCAGAATAGAGCTAAAGAGGAGTGGATATGTGCCAGAAGCATGACTCCAAATCTGCTGGGTGTGTCAATTAGGAAATGTTTTCTAACATCTTTGGCAGGATAATTTCATAATTAGTGAAGTCTCTGTCTAATATCAATAACTGTGAATGCTACATTTTAAATGTATGCCATTTTGTCCGTCTCTCTCACAGACAGACAGACAAGATAAAAGTCTTTCAAAATAAGAGTCCCTTCAAAATGATACAGTGATACAGCCTGCTGTATTAACACTGTACTTGCTGAGCAGGGTCAGTAATAATGTATGGGCGGGACGTGGCCAGCTTTAGGCACACATGAAATTTCTTGAGAAATTTTCTAGTACATCAATGTGTTTACAGCTTGATGTGCTGCCCCCAAGTGGTCAATAATCAATCAAGTTAAATCAGCTCTAGTACACAGATGGCAGGACACAAATATTTCATGTTTTCCTCAACTTATACAAATAACCTTGAAATGTTTAATTTGAACATCTAATGTGTGTATATACCCAAAATATTAATATTTATCTACACCCCATCAGCTATATACTCCCTGATGCTAGTCGGCAGAGTGGTCAGAAGACACGGATGGTGAAGCACTCTATCAGTCCTACATACAACCACACCATGGTGTATGATGGCTTCCACACCAGTGACCTGAGAGAGGCCTGTGCTGAGCTGACTGTCTGGCATCGCGAAATGGGAGGGTTAAAGACTCATAAGCTAGGAGGGATTCGTCTGAGCAGTGGAACTGGTGAGTGTCTCTCCACGCTATTGTCCTTATTAGTACAGGTACACACACAAACACAAAACTCTATTATTATAAGTCTTTTATATTCTGTACAAAGTTAAACAAGCTGGAGGCTTTTTTTTACTGTAACAGATTCCTGTTTTTGCGGTTGGGTGACACACTTTGGTGGTAAGCCAATGCTAATAGACCGTAAAAACGGTCACACAGATTGCAGCTTTGTGTTTTTGTTCCAAAAATAAAAATATAGCTGTTTTTGCTTCTATAAATATAAACCATTTTCCAGGAGTAGTGACCCACAGGGATTACATTAGCCTATGTGAAATCTTTCGCATAGTCGGATGATAAGCAGCAAAGTGGAATGTGGATCTTTGGTTAAAACGCTCACTTACAACACATATTAGTAGTAGGAATAGCTAGTGATGGCACACACGTAGATGCATACTGAAAAATCTGAAAACAGATTTTATGCAAATATTGATAACCTGTGTGTTTTTCTGCTTTCATACAAAAGTGGAAAAAAGAAAGATTGGTCATTTGTGGGGGGCTCTTTCTAATTCCAGCTATGCCCTTTGTGAAAGATGATAAATTAAGCATCCAGATAGGGGATTAGGACCAATATGAGTGACTGGATACTTGACAAAGGGTTTACAAGTGATGAATAAAAGCGCCAGCAGCTCATTTTAAAATGCAGCTTTGCCAACATCTCTTGCCATTTTCTGCAATGAGTTGTGATTACAGATTCAGTGCTACATAGGTCTTCTGACATGTCATAGACTTGTAGGAGGGCAGCAGTTTCTGCATCACAGGATGTAACATTAAAGGGGTTGCTTGACTGGTTGGCGTGTTTTATCATTCATTTTGTGGATGGTGCTATAAAAGCAGTTCTATGCTTTATCTACAGTGATGTTTTGGAGTGGTATGGTGACAGTATTTCAGTCCAGTAATGGAACTGCATTTTGTTCTGTTGGCATTTCAGGCATTTCGGATGGTCATGTCATCAGAGCGAGTTCTTTTCTAGGTTACCAGTGTCTCTGTGTTATTGTGTTTTGTTAAATATCCCATGTTGTGTTGATGACTGTTGAAATCTGCCAAAAAAATGACAGATGGCTAGGTATCTCTAACAAAGTTGTACATGTGAGCAATGTGAAAAACATGTGTGATGTCAGATAATTTATTTGTTGTTGTGAAGCCGTTTTACTTGATATTGATTGTGTCATTTTGCTTGTAGTTGTTGTTATTGTGCTTGACAAGGAGTGTGTAGCTCTCAAGAGCAAAACCACTGACAGAGCAGCAACCTGTTTGTGGGTTTCTTGAAGGAAGATGATGCAAGTAGGGTGGTGGGAAGTGACAGCTTTGAGGTCCAGTCTATAGAAGTCTGTCTTGCCCTCCAAATACTACAGCTTTATGCCAAAATCTGTTTACAGTGAGCACTACTGTAGACTTTATGGATTAGTTCTTGTTTCAGCTTAGGGGCTGTGATTCTCAATTTGTCTGTCAGGCATCATGTCTTGCATTTTAATATGAAATACAGTGCATAAAGGAATAATAATCAGTTCTTATGACTGTTTCCATGGCTTCATTAGAAAAAGCATCAGAATATTTGTGTGTTTTTTGAATGGCAGGTCAGAGTTATGGGGAGGCCGTCACCTGGATGGACTCCACAGATGAAGAGGTTGCTGTGTGGGCCTCCATGATCGAAAACCCAAACCACTGGATCGACACAGCACTACCGATCAGAACTAACCTTGCACATCGGTCTGAGTAACACACTATGAAAAAAATAAATAAACACACATTGATATGCATGTTCATGGCTGGACTAAAAGGACAGCCTCAGCACATTTAACCTCTCAATGATATATGCATACACTGTTTATTCTTGTTTTTCATGCAAACACACACAGAGAGGAAGCAGTAGTGGTGCAATATTGTAAATTACTGGTGTAGAAGAAATATTTAGTTTTAAAACCAAACCTGTCTTCATTTCAAATGTTTTACTTGTATGTTTTGGTTTAGTTAAGTGCATTTGTAATCCATTGCAGTTTATTAATTAAACATCAAACCTGAACTGATGAATCATCCAGTGTTCTTCTTTTAAGGGGACAAAGATGAAGGGATAATTAAAAAAAAATTAATAACCACTAACTTGTTTGCCAGACCCTCTGAATTCTTTAACATACCAGAAAACTAGGCTGAATCACCTTAAAAGAACAGGAAAATATTAGTTTGTTAGGGGTTACTTTTTATGGATGAGCTGACTACCACCTTGTGGTCAGACATTATACGTACACTTTATACTTCTCAGGCAAATTACAAAGCACAAGAACATGTCCTGTCATTTGTTTTGTTTTTTTTACATCAAAGCTTTCACATCAGGTTTCCATCCTCTAATTTATCTTTCGTGCATTTAGCATAAGTCAGAACTCCTGTCCAGCAGATGGCGATCTTAAAATAACTGATTCAAGCTGAAAGTAGCCCCCTATGTAGTCACATTCAATTTCTGTGCAGCTTTACACATTGACACAAATCGTGACCAATGAGCTACAGGTCAGGGTTGACAGACGTGTAAGATGTCTCACATTCAGTAGCTGAGGCTGTTTATCTGTAAACGGCTGCAGAGGAAGTCCTTACAACCAGACAGTGACCAGTATGGACTCAAACAAGAAGTGAATTTACCCAGTGATATACAATATATACATAATTCAAATGTTAGGATGTGTGCTTTTCATTGAAATTGTTGTTGGCAGAGTGGAGTCCAGGAAGACAACAGCTACCGGATATGGATGACTCTGATTCCAGCACTTTAAAGGGGATGGCAACCTGCATTTTCTCAGACATGACTGTGCTACAAACTCATGACCCAAAAAATGAAGACAGAAAGTCATCAGCTGACCACAGAAAGGCTGAAGGAAACTCTTAGTCAAGCAGTTGCAGTAGTGGTAGCAGTTTTGTCAGATTATTCTGCAGCTGTCCTTTCTAAATTCAGCCACAGTCCACATCTAGCGACACACGAAGATCCACACAGCTGTGAAGCTACACTGTTTGTTTGAAAGGGTTCCACCATCCATCATATAGGAGAGAAACTCTACAGCTACACTGTGATGACAGAACACATGGCTGTACACACAGGTGAAATGAGTTTAAGCATGAAGAACGTGTTATGAAGAGGTTCACTTGGCATGACTGAAATCTGCCTTTACTTTACAAAATGGTTGCCTATGTAACAGGGAAAACACATGACCGGTTACCATTAAAAGTTGTGATTCATTTCAATACACTTGTTTGTCAACCAGTATAGTTTTGAGCATCAACTCATGGCCTTTAATAGAATTCAGGTGGTAAATATTTCTCCCCATACTCTTGACTTCATCTGACTGATAATGCAGAGTTAAACTGCTTAAAAGTCAGGGCTAAGCTCCTGTTTGCTGTGATTCAAAGACCTTGTTAGTAAACTCTTACATGAACCTTGATTAAAATGCGAATTTTATTTCCATTTTAAATTTAGTTTATACTCAATATTCTCCTCAAATGAGTGGCTCTGAAAGCCAAACTCAGTTGACCTTCGCTTCATATTTTAAATATAGGTGAATGGAATAAAGAGATAGATTTAAAGATTTTGAGAGTTACCTTGGAAAGAGAGGAATCACACTTTTAGAATAAAAATAAAGTTTTTGGTTTGAGATTAGGAGGGTTAGGGAATTAGGTAACACTATTACTTTTTATGATACTTTTTTATGAACACTTAATATAATATAATTTAATTCAAGTGAAAATCAGTTGTGATTGATTGATTGATTGATTGATTGATTTTATATATATTATCTCTAATATATATATATATATATATATTATAATTATATTATATATATATTTATATATATATATATATATATATATATATTATATACACTGTGCATGTGTGGTCACATTCCTGGAAGAAATCCGCAATCTTTAGACTTTTGCAAAAAATATGACTGAGAATTTCAATTTAGTGAAAACATGACTGGCACTTTAAGTTAAACTGGCGGCTAACGACTTCAAGTTTTTCATAAATGTGTGCATGATCCACTTTTGTGTTACAGTGGAGAGGGCTGCAGCCCCGCGTGCTCTCATGCGGTTATGCTGAAGCGGTTACCATGGTGACTGATGTAAACATCGCTCCTGTGACTCTGCCGGTGTCGCACATCTTAAAAAAAACATCAGAAATGTCTGCTATGAAACAAAGTTGATCCAACTCTCGCAGAAACACTCTCAAAAGAAGTGGAGCACTGTGAGTATCCTGTTTTAACTTATCTAATGCTAAGCTAGATCGCTGCGGTTTATCATATTGTTTTTAATTGACGCTACCAGCTACTACGGTACTATAAAACGATTATGTAAGTACTGTTTCAGTCAATAAAACAGAAATCGAGTGTCTTATCCGGGAGTTTAACGAGCTTCTTGGGGAGCCGCCCTCTTCCTTAAGAGCGCACATGGTCTGGACAGGGGGGCGTTCAGGACCATACTGCACAACCTGTTCGCGGATGAGGTGCCGCGACGTTGATCCTGGATGGAGCTTCGGTTATTCTGTCCATACCTCATATATATCTAATATATCTACTCTATATTCTCTCTATATATGTATACCCCTTACTCGCCTATATGATACTGCCCTTTATATAAATCTTTCTATCTCTATATATGTATTATCTATATATTCTTTATTATTTATATGATTTCTTGATGTCATAAATAACAGTTAAAATGTATTTGAGTATTGTGAGCTTGGTAACCTGCACATGAATATCTTATCTGTCCTCCAGTCTTCAGGACATTTGACAAAGACAAAGACGGCTTCATCAGTATGAGAGAGTGGATCGAGGGACTGTCTGTTTTCCTTCGAGGAACCTTGGGTGAAAAAATAAAGTGTAAGTTCTCAACACACATATAAAAAAATCAAGAGTTACAGCTGCAGCTGTCATCCCAGTAATAACTCTTCTCTCTTTGCATGACTCAGACTGCTTTGATGTGTATGACTTGAACGGTGACCGTTACATCTCCAGAGAGGAGATAATTCCCATGCTGAAGAACAGCCTCATCAGACAGCCCACAGAGGAGGATCCTGATGAAGGACTCAAAGACCTGGTGGAAATCACACTCAAGAAGATGGTGAGGGGATGGATGCTACTGGCCTTTTCGTTTCAGTGGCTATACTTTCATTTATTTCTGCATGACGCTTGCTGCTCCACCTCTAAACTTGCAAGAAAATCACAGTTATTTATTTTCTTAGGACCAGGACCATGATGGCAGAATATCTTTTGAAGACTTTGAAAAGGCGGTGAGAGAGGAGAATCTGTTACTTGAGGCTTTTGGAACCTGCCTACCTGACATGACGGTAATCACAAATTAAACAATTAATAATGAAACTACAATAACTTACATTTCTAAGTCAGTAATTCTTAATCTTCCATTTTATTTTCATCTGTTTTCAGAGTATAGAGGCATTTGACCAGAATGTATTTCAGAAACAATTGGAACAATGAAGACATCACATTCATGTGGATTTTTAGATATGTAAATCTTTAATAAAAATGTTAATAACTGATTGCATTGTGATGCAATTTTTTTATTTCTACTGAAATAAAAACAAGCTGTCAACAGAAACGGTTTGACCAGTCATTTTCCAAAGCAGCAGCAGTAATCTCTGCATAAAATCCAGCATCGAGACAGGTCACATGATCATATCCGACGACGTGGTTTCACCTTTTTCTCCACTGGTTTGAGGTCAGGAACAGATTCCACCTGAGAAAGGTCACAAAACAGATTTTACTGACATAAATAAAGACATTAAGACTACAATGAAGAAATTGTTTTATTCTATCAAAATACCAGATTATGGGCTACCTGTTTCATTGTGTTCCTGATCAGGCTTACAGTTGTGTTCAGCGACTCATCCTCCATGTCTAGTTTAGGTGGCTCTGGTAGCTTTGGCCCAATAAGTGGCTCATCATTTCTAGTAGCATCGGTCAGTGAGTGCCCCTCATCCATTTTGCGCTTCCTATTCTCTAAATTTGTGCTCCGTGGGACAAATCTGACCGCAGAAGGTTTTGAGGTCAGTCTGTGTTTTGCGCCTTTGTGTCCGTCTGAAGAGGTCTGGCTGGAGCTTGAACTTGGCGCTGGCTGCTGTTTTGTGACAATGATGGCATTATGTAATGTCCCCATTTTGTCCTCTGTTGATACAGTCCCATGCTGAGTTTTATGTCCATAGTAATTATATTCCCGGGGAGGTAATGGCAGAGGAGGAAAGCTTGGATGTTTGCTGACGTTTGAAGCTTCCCCTGTATTATCATCATCAGAGGCTTTATCATGTCTCATGACGATCCTCTCTGATGTGGTGGCTGTGTCTGATGACATAGTGGGCTCCTTTTCTGCTGTCTCTTTCTGCTCCTTTTCTTTTGCTTTGTAACAATAATAGAGAAAAAGCAGTCTGACTACATTTTTAATTTAAAACTGACAAAAGATCAGACAAAACATAAAAATATGAGCGCTTCAAAAGAGTGCAAAACAAAGATAAGATGTAAGGCTCTATAGTTGGTTTTAACTGTACCTTTATTATGAACAGCCCTGAGTATATATCTCCTCCTGTCCTGCAGCTTCAGCCTGGTGTCTTCCACTGTCTCATATTCTGGGACGTAGCACACGTGCAGCACACCACCATAGAAACTCTTCTCATCCATGCGTCGTTTGGCTGCTCTGTAACACAAAACATTTAGGAAAAAATCAGGTCAGCGATGATTTCTTACATTGCCTCTGCAGTGTAATGATTTGGGTAAGTGTTATAAAAATTAGGATTATGCTGGGTTCAGATGTTTTAATTCATATAGTGTGCATGTCTCCTGCACTTCCCTTATTTGGCCTCTGATGTACTGAGGTTGGCAGGGAGACATAATTATAAAACAGTAGTACAAGGTAAGGAGAGACAGGCTAGGGGAGTACCATTTGGATATAAAATATAATGCTCATTACTGAGCAGAAAACCAAAAAGGAATGTTATGATATTATCTGTATCAGGTGGGAGGTGTCCGAGACAGCTCATTTTTAAAAATTGTATAGGAACCAACTGTTAGATCTCCTCAGGGAGCCTTTTTACTGTAACCCCTTTTGTGTTAAACGCTCCTTCTTGTACAAGAATAATACATTCAACTTAAACTTTGATACTTTGAATCCAGTCTTCTCATTGAAGGGTTTTTCTTTTAAAATAACAGTAAGTTACATCCTTGAACCTGGCACTGGTGAGTTTCTGGAACTTGACGAGGTAGACCTCCGTGAACTCCTCAGCCGGGTACTCGTCCAGGGGTCTGTACTCCTCCACGGCTCCGTACAGGGCACACAGCTGGATCAGCTCCGTCATCACTCCAATGGCTGGGACCCCTTGGACCATCAGGTAACGAGACTCTAAGTTGATGGTGTACACCTGAGGACAAATAGGAGGACACCTGCTCAATGTATTTCATCCAAATATCGTCTTGGTGTATTTACACTCTAGCTCTCATAGCAGATATATATTGTGTTTTCTCGCTGATACTTCGCATATTCTCACCTTAACAGCTTTCGCGTTCCTGCCTTCTCTATATTTTGGTCGTGAAATGCAAACTTTGCGCTGCTCATGGTGTTTATAAACCTCTGGGACTCCCCAACAGCCTGAGCTGTTACTGACAGGTGCCGCCATCTTTCTGGAAACAGCTTTCCTGTTGAAACATTTCAAAATAAGAGCTCGTTGACTTGAATAAAGACTTCTTTATATTTTTACTTTCTGTGCAAGAAAAAGTGGATTGATTGTAAACCTCCATCACTGGCTGGATGGCACAGGGTTGTTTTTGATATGATATAATATCTGACATATAGGTCAAAATGTAAAAGTCATGTATTTTACAATTTATTTTTATGGCTGCCATACATACACACATTCACATTATATGAATACATTACTGACTTGTGAGCTTATACGGACTGTAACTTGCTTGAGTGTTAGTGATGCTGCACTATTCAGAAATATGGGATGTAGATGCTGTCTCCAATGGGTTTTCATTTTACTGTATAATGTCACAGACTGTTTTTGTTGTGTACCATGGTCTCACAACTTTTTTTGTTTCACTGTTTAGTTTGTTTGTTGGTATATTTTTGTGTATTTGTACTGCTTATAGTGACGTACAGAACTCTGATCTTGGCTTTGCTTGAGGACAAGTTCCCCTGCTGTCATCCTCCTGTTTTGTTGTTGTTTGTTATAAACATGTTTTGTTTGTGAAAAGTAAAAAAAAAGTTCAATAAAGATGTTGTTTAAAAAAATAATATCGAGTACGTCTATTGCGTGGCCATGTGTAACATTTTATTTTGAAAAGTCGCTCAGCTCGGTATCGGCTGCTTTGGTCTAGCTGCTGGGCACAGCGCGCATCGATCAACTATGAGTTTGTTGCACAATTTAACGTGAGCAGTGCATCCTGCTTTGCATTTACAGAGTTAGTCGGGCTATGTGAACATTATGTTCAGTAACCAGGGCATTCAACCCGTCACTGTTGTTTTCAGCAACACAAAAAACTGCTTCCTTCACCTCCCCTCCAAGCTGACGTCGCATCTTTCCTTGAACGAGGTGAGTTAGCTTAGCCAGCCATCATGCTGTCAGTGTCAGGTAATGTAAGTAGAAGTTTGTTTTGGTGAAACAACGCTATAAAGATAAAGATAACATGGCCTGTCTGTGTAAATATTGTTTATTATAGTGTCCTTTTCGTTTCTGTTTTTGCTGGTAATACGAGACCTTGCTGTCAAAGTTACATCTCATTGTTTACATTACAAAATGACTAACTATGACTGGAGTCCTCATGTCACTCAGGTCTTAGTGACACATGACTCCATAACATGTCTTGCTCTTGATTTGATGTACAGTGCCAGATTTGAGTTTTGTCAGTGCAGCAATAACAATTCAGACAATGGTAACTAGTAACAACTGTCTGTGGTATGCTCATTTCCTGTTTCCTTTATTATTCAGTCTGGGCTTAACCATTTTTGTAGTGGTCCCCTTGCAGTCACTGACAAGAAATTACATTTCAGATTAAACAGGGTAAATAGGTAAATGTAATTGCATAGACAGATGGATAGATACTTTATGATTACTTTATGATCCTTACATGGAAATTTGTTGCCACAGTCTGTACAAATCCTCACATGTATACACGAATACACAGATGCATTAAACACAAAAATAGACACGATACACAACATTTATTCACCCTTATCCCATACCCATAGCTCTGGTTACTGGGGTGTTTTGTTGAGAGATGCTATGGCAGAAGGGACAAAACTCCTGCTTGTGCTTGTTCACAGGCCAGGGCCTGTATCTGCGACCAGATGGGAGCAGTATGAGGGACGAGTTCAGGGCACGGCTGAGGTCGTGTGTGCTGTACTGTGTGCGCATCCTTATATATTACTGTGTGGTCTTGTATTATTGTTTCACTGTGATCTATTATCACTTTAAGAATCTGTGATCAGGGGCGGTCGGTAGCGTAGTGGGTTAAGCGGCCGCCCCATGTGTGGAGGCTATAGTCCTCGCTGCAGCCGGCCCCGGTTCAAATCTCGCATCGGACGGCTAATTTACTACGTGTCACTCCCCTCTCTCTGCCCCCTGCTTCCTGTCTATCTTCAGCTGTACTATCAAAAAAGGCCAAAAAAAAAAATCTGTGAACACTTGTACAATTGTACAATACTTCTTCTGTTTGGCTGGTTGGTGTAGAGAATTATTGGCTCAGCCCTCCAGTCTGACAGATTTACACAGGAATCAACTGGTTGGTTCTGTTGTTATTCATAAGTCTAAGCTGTGTAAAAGATTTAAATGAGAAGAACTTGCTGCCAGAAAAAGGATAATTGTGATACATACATTTGATGAAAAAATCCAAAAAATGTTTCTGTGTTTGTGTGTGTGTGTGTATGTCTTCAGAACCAGGCTTTGGAGTTGTCTTGGGGAAATGGATCTTCAGTGTTCCTCAGCTGGACTCAAACACGAACCTCCTCCAGTCTGGACAGCTATAAAGTGGAGTTGTGTCGACAACTGGGAGAAAAGTTGGGCCTGAAAGATGGAGAGCAGGTACTGCTCTACAGTGAACAATTTATTCTGTGCTGCTAATCTGTATATGACACACCCTCACAGTCTTCTGTTTAAAATAATTACTGGTGACATTGACATAGGTGTTTGTATTGACTGACTGGTTGTGTGGTTCCCCCCCAGGGTTTTCTGAGACCATGTCACCAGGTCTCATCAGTGCATCAAGTGTTTGTGGAGCCTCTGTCATCTGACGACTGGGAAATCTTGGTGGGTGATTAAAGTGACTTACAGTAATTTGTAATTTGAGTATATGAATATATTTTACTCGAGTAAAAGTCAAATTTCTTGTCTAAAAATGTACTAAGATAAAAGTTAAATGAAGTCAGTTTAAATATACTAATCAATGAGTAAATAGCACTTGTGACCCCAAACTACGTCAGACAATATTATCATCATCTGACTTTCACCCTTAGGAGCTCCACAGTGCCGCACTGGAGCAGCAGCTGTTGGATCAGATCAGAGTTGTTTTCAAGGATGCTGTGTTTCCCGTGTGGGTGGACAACCACACAGTCATCTACATCCAAATAGGTCAGCATTAATTATCATCTTTCAGTAGCAAATGGCAAATACTGAGCATGCACTAATGTAATAATTCTAAAAGAACTTTGTGGTTCGAATTAGTTACTTACTTTCAACTCCTTTTGTCTCTCTGTGCAGCCTTGCTTTCCCCATCCGTGCCCTATGGTCGCCTGGAGCAGTTCACGGAACTAGTTGTCTCTCCCAAGAGCCGTGCTGGAATTGGTGAGCTCAGTGGTTCTCCACTGAGAGTCAGCGAGAAGCAGCATTTTCACAGCCAGCAAAATATGGATCATTCCTCCCTCTCAGGACCATCATTGAAAAGTATGTCCCCCATTCCTCAAAGTCACCAGTGGGGTGGCATAGCTGACCTGAAGAGCCTGCTACGCTATATGATAAAGGGTAGTTATGACCCGGTTAAAGAGCTACCACCTGTACCGGACATCCCTGCCCTCATCACTGACTCTGTCTACAGAGTGTGTGGTGCACCTCCAGACTCTCTTTGCACTATAAGCCAGGTTGCAACTGGCGTTATTCACTTATTTCCTCTGAGCCACAAGTTGAATACTGGGCCAACTGGAGTTCAGTCTCCAGTGACTTATGGCCTTCTGTCCAAAGTTCCCTGCCCTAAAGAAACGAGGGACAGAACCAAGCAGGCCATGGAGAAAAAGAAGAACTCAGGAGTTACTAAAGCTGCTGCTACTGCGGATGGAGAAGAGGAGATGAAAGAAGAGGAAATCATGGTGGTCAGGGTGGTGTGCCATGGTACTGAGATGCTGGCAGGCAAACAGAGAAGCAGGGGAGAGATCCATAGTGGAAGAGTATGGGTGAGTATCCTGAGGAATAGTTGTTTTATTTATCTATTCTAACCTAAGAGTAACTTTTATTGTAGCTCTGTCCTCTCATTCTTTGTATCTCTTATATAAATTTTGATTTTCAGATGCCTCAGCCACTCGCCACCAGGTTGAATATCATCCCGCATTCAACAGTGAGAATTAAGCCAGTCAAGTCAACTATCAAAATAGCCTCCTCTATTCGTCTGCAGCCCCTGAAACCAGCGGTGAGTGCCGGGGTAGCTGTATGCGGTTACAGTGTGTCGTTTAAAGGGATTTTATTACTGTTGTTTCTCAAATCCCTTATGTCCATGTGATCTTTGACATTTTCTCTTCAGTCTGAGGAGGAGGATGATGAGGCGATCCAGACAGCTTTCCTTGGCTGGCTGCACACTCAGAGTCATGAACCTTTAGCCTGTCTGACTGCACGGTCTGGCAGCGTCCTCCTACATGGAACTGATGGTGATTTATTTTACAAATCTGCAAATGAGCAGTATGATAAAAAAAAAATCAATAATACACTGAATACCACCAGAGGCTAAATATCACACAATAGGCATATTAAAATTACAGTACTTCCTGCTGCAGTAAAACATCACTGCTCTCCAATTTTGTTATTTTTTTCTAGCAAAGTTAGAGTTTGCTTTAACTGTGCTGAAACCGGAAGCAGAGAGTGACCCTCCAGACCAGCTGTTTTTACTAGCACCTGCTGTTATCCAGAAGGAGGACATACAGGTACATGCATGTCATGTAAATTGCTTTAGAAAAACAGATTTTTCTGTGTGTAATGGATAAAACAAAATCTCTGAAACCCTCAGTGGTTTTAAAAGTCTCACACTTGACACTATATGTCATCTACAGGTAGTCCGAGAGCCAATGGCCATGCCAGCAGTGACATCTATAGCTGAAACACCCAAACCGCAGCTGCCCTCCCTCAGTAGTCTTGGGTAAGTGTGTAGCAATTTGTGAGCCTGTGTTTGGTTCAATCCTTTTTCAGTATTTCTCTTCCTCTATAACTCTCACTCCTCTGTCTGTCCCTAGAGGGATTGATGAGCTCAGTAGGACTGGATTTGAGTTCATCTCCCACAGCCTTCTGGGTAGTCCCCTCTCACGAGAGCTTTGTACCACTGGACGAGGTCTCCAAGGAGGAGCTCTACTCATCACTGGTGCTAAGGTATTTCTTTACATAGTGATAGTAATACTGCTTACAGCACAGAGATTTATATATCTAACTACTATTTTGTCAGCCTGAACTTTTCTGGCAGGCAGCAAAATAATTTCAGATTTGAAAGCATTTTTATCCTTAACAATGTTAGTTTATACACTTTGTAACATATACTGTGTTGTTACGTGTCCTCACAGGGAAGTGGGAAGAGTACTCTCTCCCAAGCCCTCTGTGGAAAAGCTAGAGAACATCTGGATGCACATGTGGAGGTGGTGGACTGCAAAAAACTACAAGGTTAACAGATGATCCATCAACATATATTGAATCATTTTGAAACTAGTTGAATGTATTTATGAATGTAGAAATTGTGACGTTTCTTTTCAGGCAAACGGGCAGAAACAGTGAGACAGATGCTGCAGGATATCTTTGAACAGGCAGAGTGGAGTCAGCCTTCAGTTGTTCTACTCGATGACCTGGACCATATTACAGGGACACCAATCTCAACAGAACATGAGCATGGTCCTGAGGTGCTGCTGCAGCAGCACATAGCACAGAGTAAACCATCATTATTATTTTTCACGCCTGTTGTTTAATAATAATTATGACAGGCCTTGATGCTGACTTCATTTGTCCGTTTGTGGATGCAGGTCTGAAGGATGTGGTGGATGAGGTGGTGGTTCACTCCAGCCTGGTGTGTCTGATCATCACCAGCCAGAGTGAGCATTCACTCCACCCCTCCCTGACCGAGGTGCAGGGGTCCCACTTCATTCAGGGCTTCGCCCGCATCCGGCCAGCGGATCAGGTCAAAACACAAGTACACACACAGACATGCACACACTAGCAGATGAAAAGCAAAAAAAAAAACAACAGGTATTTTGTTTGTTATTGTTTGTAGGCTCAAAGAGCAGAAATCCTGCGCTGTCTGATCCTCGGGAAAAGCAGCTTGTCTGAAGAGACCTTACAGACTCTAGACCTGACAGCTGTTGCCAAGGATACAGAGGGATACACGCCCCAAGACCTAGCACTACTGTTGGAGCGTGCCATCCATGCCAACACTGCACAACGAGGACACAGTGATCAGGGTACCAAAGGCTTTGGTTACACTACACCACAAATTATAGAATTATATCAAGTGTTTTTCCTCGTGTTCCTCGTGTCTCTAATTAAGCCAATGCTTGTTGATTGTGCCACTTCTACATTATTTATTTGGCTCTCAGGCATGTGTCTGTCGGGGAGGGACTTCGTGCAGGCTCTCAAGGGATTTACGCCTCCCTCGCTGTGGGGTGTAGACCTCCACACCCCAAGTGGATTTGGGCTGGAGAAGGTGGGGGGGCTGAAGGAGGTGCGACAGCAGCTGATGGACACCATACTGCTCCCTGCTAAGGTCAGTGTAACTAATCACAAGTCATCCAAGTGTATTTATTCAGTCAGATGGAAGGAAAATGGTGATATACAAGAGAAATAGAAGTCATTAGAATTAAATAATAAAAGTGACTGTGATGATAATGCATTTATTATTTATCATTTTAACACCCTGATTGGTATTTGCTGTTAAAGTCTCAACACAAGTGTGGGTGATATCAGTAAAGTGATGAATGCAGACAATGAAACTGAACACTAATTGATCTGAAGACGCTTTCATTTAATATGCCTCACTGTATTTCTACCATTCAGTTTAACTCAAGTTCAACAATTACCTTGTTTATATGATGTATGACAGGTGATACATTCTGATTTTGTATTATTAGTTTTTAGCTAATTAATCTGATTGAAATCAATTTGTTTTGGTATTTTTTGTCATTTTCCAATTATTTATTTTCATTATTTGTGATTTAGTTTTTGTTCCTAACACTTCTTGTGTGCTCCGCAGTTATCTTAAAACACACAAGGTTGTCTGGTGGCTGGAGGGTTTGATTCAATCTATTTTTATCATGTAATTTTTGATGCTGCCAGCCCTCATATTCTTCAGCCTCTCTGCTGCTGTTGTTTAGTGCCAACCCACCCTTTACCAGGTCCTGGAAAATTAGGCCTTTGGGACAGAAAACACAATTATATACAAGTCTTACACTTTGGACTTTAGTCTTTTTAAGAGGAGAGATCAACAGAAATAAAATTAAAATATAAACAATGACAATCATTGATTGTGTTTCTTTTGTTTGTTGCAGTATCCCATCCTGTTCTCCAAACTCCCTATCCGCCATCGCTCAGGAATATTGCTGTATGGAGCTCCTGGTACAGGGAAGACCATGCTGGCCAGAGCTGTGGCCAAAGACAGTGGCATGAACTTCATCAGCATTAAGGTAGGCTGGCTCTGACAGTCTTTCTTTCTTAATCAGAGCTACCTGTATCTTCAGTAACGCAGAATATTTATTTCTCTCTAGGGACCTGAACTTCTCAGCAAGTACATTGGAGCTAGTGAGCAGGGAGTCCGTGATGTCTTCCAGAGGTTAGTGAACATTTACACACTTTGGACATCTCAATAGTTGTAATAGTTATAATGAGCATCAATTGTTATAGTAATGAAGTAAAATAGAAACTGTAAACTCCACTAACAGCCATTCTTGGAGATTAAATAATTTTCTTTTCTTTTTGCTCCAGGGCGCAAGCTGCCAAACCGTGCATCCTGTTCTTTGATGAGTTTGACTCTCTGGCCCCGAGGAGGGGTCACGACAGCACAGGTGTCACCGACCGTGTGGTCAACCAGCTCCTCACCCAGCTGGATGGGGTGGAGGGACTGCAAGGTAGGTCACACAGCAGCATACTACACAGAATGTGTCTTTAAAGAGCCAAGGACACATTTTCTATTGGCACATTTTACCTAGAAGTGCTGCAGTCATGCTTTTAAAAGAACGTAAGACATTTTGGGAGAAGCTCATTGCTTTCTTGTCAAGTTGGATGGGAAGAGAAATATGGAGCTAGTAGCAGGTTAGTTGGAAACTGCTAGCTTGGTAATTAGTATATGGTGAACTTTAGAAGTGCTGATATATATGAGAGATATTAGATTGATTTGATCTCTTAATTCCAACTCTTTGCAAGAACGTGAATATGCGTCCAGGTATTTTCCAAAATAACGAATTATTCCCTTAATTTAAATACATAACAGTCCCTCATGTTTGCGTTTGTAGGTGTATATGTGCTCGCAGCCACCAGCCGTCCAGATCTGATCGACCCGGCCCTGCTGAGACCTGGACGACTTGACAAGTCCCTCTATTGCCCCCCTCCTGACCTGGTCTGTTGAATTAAAATCAGTCAATCACTTGTAATCATCATTTTATAACACCACACCATATACTGTAATTTAGCTATTTAAACATTCAGAGAGCTTTTAAAACAAACAAAATAAATGTTCAACAACTGAACTGTTTCTTGCTTTGTCACATTTCCAGGAGGCCCGTGTTGAGATCCTGAAGGCTCTGAGCACCGGCATCACCTTGGCTGCTGATGTGGACCTGGAGCAGCTGGCAGCAGCGGCAGAGCAGTTCACCGGGGCAGACCTGAAGGCCCTGCTCTACAACGCCCAGCTGGAGGCTGTCCACAACAGTCTGAGCTCCAGCACCCCGCATGTAAGTCTATTATACTCAAAGGACAAGTCACTGCAGAGCTTATTTTGTTGAAATGGGGGTGGCCTTGGGCTAAAGGCAGGAAGGCAGAGAAGTGTTGGCCAGTCCATTTTCAAATTATTTATGAAGCTGCCAAGCGCAGTTTTTTGTCCCTCAGGGCTAATTAAATGAGGATCTGTATGCATCTCAGCATGTGTGAGTTGCTCTACATCTTCCATTCAGAATATGTTTATAACATAATTCAAATTATCCCCAACTCTGGTGACAAGGATATATGAATAAGTTATACAGTTACCAGAGGCAGAATGAGCTTAACCTGAGAGGTCTTAAACTGCAATAACACAGCAAAGCCAGTTCATGTTTTTGTCGTGTTTTCTGTGTCATAATCAGGAGCTGACCTCTGGCTCAGAAAGCGACATGAGCCTGTCTTCCATGATCTTCCCGAACAACAGTAGTGGCTCAGATGATTCGGTGGGGGACGGGGACACAGGCGTAGGGCTGGACCAGTCTATGGTCCTCCTGGAGCGCAACGAGCTTCAAATAGAAGACGAACATCATCGTGGGAACATCTGGAGACTATACTTTGGAAGCTCCTACGAGTCAGAGATGGGGTATTCCCCAATTTCAGGAGTGGTGAGCAGTGTGAGAAAGTCTTTTCTGTTTTATTTATGTTTAATTACCAACATACATATTATGTTCATCACCAGCTAATACATTATGCTTATTTACTTTCTATCTAAGAGTGAGATGAAAGGTTTGATATCAGTATCATGTCTGTGCATTAGTCTGGATGTGTTTAGCCTAGCAGAGCACAAACAGTAAAGACCTTTAAGATGCTTTAAAGCTCTAAGCAGGTATTATTTATCTGGTAGACCTGCTACAGACTGAAGTTCTTCAACTTGCAGCAAATTCTTGTGGGCAAATCTTGAGTTAACTGGGCACAGTTAGGAACAAACTCTGAATGTAGACATGTCTAAAAAAAAAAAAAAGCAAAGTAGAGAACACCTACAGGAGAACTGACTTCAGTCTTCTGCAGTGATATTAATATGCATCAAGATATATACTTACAGTATGCATAAATATTAACACAGGCCTGTGTATTTATGTTATTTTCAATGCAGTGATGTGATTTAACGGTTTAGAAAAAGTTATTTCTCTCCTAATTTTTGTGTCTGTTCATTTCCTCTCCTCTGCCTCCATTAACAGAACTCCCTGTGTGTCTCTGGACCAAACTCCATGACCCATGACTTAACAAGGGCTTCTGCCCGTGACCCTGGTGGCTCACTCCCACCTGCCTACATGTCCTCCATCCAGAGTGGGTATGAAGAGCTCAGCCCGGAGCAGCTCGAGCGTCTGCAGCAAGATATTAATAACATCAAGAACAACTACAGGAGAGCCAACGTAAGTGACAATAATGGTATAAAAATCTAAATGCTGTTGTATTCAGATTGTTTCTGTTACTTTCATAATGATTTAAAGCTAGCTTATCCTATTTTTTTTTTACTACTCTTAATGACTAATAATGTTGTGAAATTTTTATGTAAACTACCATGTGTGTGTAGGAGGACTGTGTACGGGTGCATTCAGCCTCCAGCCAGCCGGGTCTGCTACTGTGTTCAGCTCATGTGAACTCCGCCCTGGCCGTGACCAGACCGTCTCTCAGCAAAGCCGACTGGAACAGATACACAAAACTGTGAGTACGAGGACACTAAGACTGCAACAGTCACAGCAATACAAAATGATACTAAAGTGGAGATATGAAACCACTGTAACAAAACCTGCTTAATCTACAGGAGTATATGAAAGAAAATCTTTGCAGCTGTCCATTTATTTTGGAAGAAAAATATCTCTTCAGTTGGATATGAAATTTATCAAGCATATAATGAGCCATTTAGAGTTTCACCTACAGGAGGAAATGAAAAACATTTGACAAATTGGTGTTTCAAAGCTGTTCCCAGGTAGCAGCACCAGAGGAATATAAATCATTATTAGAACCGTTCTCAAAGTATTCAGCATGTTTTTTTTATCAAGTTAAATTACTTTGTTGTGCATTTTGTGAAATCACTAGAATTATAGCTGAGCTAAGAAGTTGCACAGTTATATAATTTTTTACGGTAGCTCAGACCCCTGATAAGGATAAGTGTTAACGCAAAATAAATAAATGAATATCATAGAGCTGCTGACTCATCTGTCATGTGTCAAGTGAAGGAATAAATAGCTTAAATGCAAATATATCCAATCTGCTCACTTAACTGTTTTAGACATGACATTATTATAAATAAACTGTGTTTCACAACTTTATTTTGTCTTTTATTTTAGGTATGAAGCGTTTGGCGGTGCTGGAGATGGAAAATCTCTTCAGTCAGTCACATTTAAACCTGGACAACGTGTGACTTTGGCGTGATCAAACATGTTTTCACACACCTGCTTTGTTAATTTGATATCAGTTAGTAAAATCTATGATGAATTAATAATTTAACAAACAGTTCCAGGGCTTTGAAGACGATGTAAATTAATGTTTAATTGTTTCCTACTTAAAATGTAATTACTGTACATATAT
Source organism: Larimichthys crocea (assembly GCF_000972845.2). Lineage (NCBI taxonomy): Eukaryota > Metazoa > Chordata > Actinopteri > Sciaenidae > Larimichthys > Larimichthys crocea. The sequence goes on along the minus strand of NC_040023.1, from coordinate 39,073,273 downwards.
ATGGAGTATAATTTACCAAATGTTAAGAATTAAACATGAAATCTTTGTACAAATCTTGCCTGCAGCATCGCTTTCATTGTTTCCTGTTTACAGCCACTGGATGGAGACAATACATTTTTCTTACTGAGCTCAACCTGAATAATTTTTTTTTAACGTCCTCTTCCAGCACACCCACACACGTGCGTGTTCACTCTTGCTAATTACTCGTCTGCTCAAGTTGGGCGGCTCCATGCTGGAAATTACACGAGGTCAACAAACTTCAATAACTAATGAGAGTGTGAGTTAACCTGAGATGAAGAGTCTGAACACGCCTCACACAATACTGAGAAGAGGTCTAATTAGACAAAGTGAAAACACCTGTTTGTGTGTGTGTGTGTGTCTGTGTGTTTTGTGTGTGTGTGTGTCGTCAGTGTGAGGAGGACAATTTGACTCGTCAAAGCTGGAAAAACACAGGAGGACTGAGTGTTTCAATGTCTGCTGTTCATCCACTCCATTACTCAAGCATATTTGCTCTGGATTTAGATCCAACCTTCTCAAATAGTTATTATACATAATGTTAATAATATTTCTTATACTGCTGCTCTGTGTGCTATTACATTATTAAACCTCCTTAGACTAATAGGCAGTAATTTGTGATAGCATTTGACAAACATTATTAATTTAACAAGGAATAATCAATCTATTTTAATGGCTTCACATATAAATATAAATTGAGGAGGGTTAAAGTTGTCAGAGATGAGAAGAAGAGCAATTAGAGTGACTGGGTTTAAATAGAGGAGGACATTTTAAACTTGCTGTAATAAAAACCAGAACGACCTGCCCAAATAATATTGACTTCAGAGTAAATGTGAGGGCCGGATGAATATTTGCCTTCACATTTTGATTTAGATTTAATCTTTACAATTACTGCTAGAGCTACACATATACATACATACACATGTAAGTAAGCAAAATTACACAAGCGGGAAGATCTTTAATCCATTAATTTCTATGAACCTAAAGACCTTTTTTTAGGTTTTCAAACATCATGTTATATTAATATCTTTAAGTATTACATAAAACCTTCACTGTTGTCTTCAGCGACAGTAGAAAGCTTCAGTCTAGTGACATTTATATCCAGTGACATTTCAAATAAAATAACTTCTGTCCTGATATATAGTTACTATTTTGTTTTTTTCTATTTTTTAACCTTTCAGAGTAATCTCCCGTTTAAGTCCCTCTCTGCATCCATTTAAGTTCAGATGACATTTATATATGACAACAGACAGTACTTAACAGTCACAATTAAGATTATATTTGCAGAAACTAAGCAATAGAACATAAATTGTCAGGTCAATACTTATATGTACATGTATGTTTAAAACGTATTGCACCAGTATAGCAAACCATTACTTTTCTATGCAAAAAGATGGGCATAACCATGATGGCACTTCACAGACTTGTGCTTTTTTGTGCTCTAATGGTTGTAGATCACCACACCTAGTCTACAAAAGCTTTTTGAACCTCAGCCACAATGTTCATACTTCCTTCCTTCTTTTTTAACAACTGAAGCAGCAGAAATTTAAATTAAAAAGTACCAAACTGACCTATATTTTAGAGAGGAAAAAGAAACTTCAAAGATTGTGTGTGTTGTTCCCTTGGCAGGAATTAACTGGAGCAATGTAGAGGAAAGTTGAAAGAAAAGAAACAACTTTTAATAGATTTTAAAGTCTTCCTATCTTTCTCTCCTATCCTATCGTTTTTTCAGTTGTTTTTTTTTACCTGAAAGTTTGTGGTCTCAATAACTCTTGACTGAAGGGTCCAGGGGCATCTTAAACAGCTGTGAGTCTTACCTGAGATTGCAACAGTAGTCTTGAGCCTGTTCCTTGGCTGTTGCAGCGAGTCATCTTGACAATATTTTCCTATTGAAGCGCTATGCCTGCTGTCATCCTACACACACTGGCACTGGCAGGTTCTGCAGTGGTAAATATAGACGCACTGGGCTGGATTTGGCTTGCATTAGTCTTGTGTCAATCCCACACAATGCAGCTTGAAAAAAAATGGCTCAATGGGAGATTTTTCTCTCTCCTCCGTTATCGATCTATCACTGTCACTTTTTCCTCACACACCTGTGATGAGACAAACATGAAGAATTGTCACTGCAGGTAATTCTTCTAGAATACACAAACAGACAGAAAAACAACCAGAAATGACATCTAGGACATTGAGGAGAAGCATGCAACTGTCTGTTGGATGTGCGAAAAAAAAGTTGGATTTGTGACAGAAATATTGATTGTGTGATTACGATATGGGAAACTCTGCTCAACATCTCCAGGGACAGCACCACTTGGGAGGTCACCTGGCTGGAGGACAGTCCCTCTGTCCAGCAGGCATGTTGTTTCATTTGGTGCAGCCTTGGGTGGTGCCTGCAGTGGGGAAATCTAAAAGATTTATTGTGGCATCAAACAGAATCCCCTGTGGTCCTCAGTACATCATCATCCATCTTTCATTTCCCCCCACATGTCTTCTTTATGAAAGCCAGACACCCCCGAACATATGGTGACTTTTGAAAACTCAGGAGCAATTAGAGGAGCAAACCTCACGGTCCAAAAACCGACACCCGAGGCAAAGTTCAGCTCAATTGTTGCCACATTAAAAAGTCTCTTCTTCATCACCTCCCCCTCCTCAGTGGTGCTCTTGCTTTTCAAAGCCATCCCAAATGATTCATGGGCTCCGGTTTACAACAAAGTACCCGTCCATTTTACAACATCAAGAGGTGTCAACCTTCACCAGAATTAGATCCTGAGCGATGCAGAGGAGAACAAAAGACTTGCATACGACATGTTCACTTGCTGAGACTGCTATTCACCAAAATAGAACAGAAGTTTCTTGTGTGTGTGTGTGTGTGTGTGTATGGGTGTGTGTGTGTTTTTAAGCGGGAACAGGGGAGATAGTGACATAAGGAGGACATCAAAAAAGAAAATACCATGCTGGGATTTGACTTAAATGTATATACTTTAAATAATACAAAAAAATGAGCGAGAGGCAGAGAAGACAGGTGACTGTGAGACCGTTTTAGCTCTGTTAGAAGTTGTTTCTTCTTGACAGGCATGTTTCCTGGTGTTCAGGAATATGATAAAAGATGTACCAAAAAAACGAAAGAAAGAAAAAACGAAGCCATTGGAGAAATACAGCATTGTTCTTTCGAATAATTATAACTTCTGGATAAAGAATTTCCCCAGTTCGCATAGTTTTTGATATTTACTTTTTGATATCTTATTCAAACGTCAACAAAGATGAAAGATTCAGGCTATTTAATGTCATAAATATTAATATTTTTGAGAAAGTTTGTTTTCCAAGGTCAAGAATTAAGTTTAAAGTGTAGCTTTTAAGCCAGAATGGAAAACATTCTACACATTGAAAACAGCTGCTAAATAGACTTGGTGAAATTGTTGGGGTTTTTTTTTTGAATGTCAAAAATTGACTTAAAACCTCAAGTTTTGTCTCTTTAGAGCTTGTTTATGTGGCAATTAGTGCTACAAATAAACTTGATCAGCTCTAATCTACAACAGTTTCCCCGTTGTGTGGAGTGAATGCATCTTGGCAGGCTGCTCCTCCTGCAGCCTATTAGAAATGCATTAGTCCTGGTGTGCTTGTATAAGTCTTGTAAACACTGACTGACTGCAGCAGTCTCTTCAATCAATCACCACACTAACACCAGTGGAGATAAGACTTTCAGATTCATCACTGAGATAGCTGAGATTAAGCAACTGTTGGGGTGGACATGGGAATCAATTTCAGAGTTGTATCCGTTTATCTGAATCACATTTTCCCACTCTGCTGGGATGATCTTTGTCTGGGTTAATGCAATCATTTCATCCTGCTAATCCTGGTGCAGGGCCCCAGGCGCTACAGCTGGAGGAACTGGCACAGCGACTGCTCATCTTCCTCTATTCAGAAAGGAAACCTACCTATTAAGTAGTTTAAGCCTTTAAGTTTAAGCTGTTAACATGCAGTTACACAAGTATTACTCTTAGAATTTAATCACCTAATTATCATTAGAATACAGTCTATATAAGTAGAGCGTAACACCAGGCTGATCAGTGTTTCACTGGTAGTTGAAACTTTGACATCTTTTGTCTCATTGCACAACCAAACATTCACAACCAAACTGTCCCAGTTTTCACCACAATTAAAATAATAATTTTAATGTATATATATATAAAAATGTTGTTTTCAGTGCTTACATAGATGTTTCTAATGTACTCTCACAGTCAATATTACCTACCACTATATAAAAACACAAAATTCACTACGTATCTGAACACTGCATTTGTCTGTATGTGTGTCACTCAATGTCATTGCCAAGGCTGTTGTTAGCCTATGAGTCACGGGCTTGTGGGTCTTTCTGACAGAACCTGTCAGTATGCTAACAGTTAGCTGTCATGCCGGAGAAAGTTGGTCTTTTTTAAAGAGCACCAGGTGGCTCACTCCTTCCTTAAGCACCTGGCAACGAAAAATGCAGCGTACATAGTGTCAGGTGTTGAATGCAAGGTAGGTGTGCTAAGAGCTGAAATAACTGTACCCGATGATCCTGGTTAAAATTCCTATAGTGCATGTATGAGCACATACATGTGCATGAACGTGCACTGGAGGTCCCGGTTTAAAGGTTTGAAAATACACTACAGAACGAGTCGATCTCCATAACCCCCCTTATTAAAATGTCCAACATCACAGCAGCAATAAACAGCCTGTTACAAAAATTGTTTTGGTCCATGACATAAGGAGACTGTATTCACTGACACCTTGAGTTTCTTCACAATTTCTCTGTAGGAAAGACCTACATTTTTAAGTGTTGTGATGGTCTGTCTCTTTTTCATTGTTAATTGCCTTTTTCTCGCCATTTTTATAGCAACACACTACTTTCTGCAGTACAATACTGTTCAAATAATGCCCACAAGAGTATGGTACCACATTGTACACTACCCTACACTACTTTTATGCAGACAGAGGGATTTGTAAGTAATCAAAACATGTCGGGACATCTGTGGAAATCTCTAGCACCGACTTTAAAGGATTGACCAACCTCCATTGCTGCAGAACAGCTTTAAGTTATTAACCCTTTTCTTGTTCCATGAACAAGCTATTCATTGGACTTGAACTGCTTGAATTTCAATTTAAAGAACTGGGAAAATTTCGGTGTTCTAAAACTTTTGACCGGTAGTGTATCTATTATCTTTAAGTGCTTCTTTATTACCTTAAATATTCATGGCCATATGGTAAATATGCTAAGTCTGAAAACCTCCCAAGGGCTTTTTCATTAGGAGTTAAAACTAAAGAAATCAGCTCTGCTTCATCAGGACTGCATAGATGTAGTTTGATTAAACATGACAGATGGTAGCCTGGGACCAAAGCAAACAATCTGTCAACTGTCATCAGACTTCCATTCAAAACTCTTATTGGTGCTCAGACATCACCTTTTTCCAGTCCCGCCCACCGAACTGTGAAATAACCAAAAATGTTCTAACCAGAAAATGTCATGTTCATGTACGACCACATTGCTTCCAACCAGAAGCTATAGAAAATATACACAAACAGTGATGCATCTGTGATCTATGGGATTTAAATCTGAGTTATTAATCAATAACTGTCTTTTCTATCCAGACTTAGCACCTGGAGGTGTCAGTCACATCAGAAATTGCTGCAACCAGCATCCTTCAGTGTGTTCCACACTGACTGACGATTGTTGCTCTTTGGTCAGGTGAATAATAATGTACAAGGGATATTGATTACTGTCCCTCCAGTAATCAATAGGATCAGTGTAGCAGAGCTCCTATTTGTGGCCTCTAATGGGTCCACATTGGACAAATGTCTCCAGTAATGAGAGACTCAGAGAAAACGCTGAGAAAACAAGTCAATACAAATGATGAGCAAGAGAACTTAGAAAAGCTGTTGCACATTTTTTCTTAAGGTGTTTCTTTTGGTACCATTAGATTTGTGATTTACTTGGTGACAGTAAGATGGCATTTTGTCAATAACACCCTCAGGGAACGACTGAACTATGGCACCACGTTCAATAACAAAAGACGAGAAATAATAAGTATAGTTTCTTTGTTTGTATTGGTTTCACCTTTAATCCTTCTCTACTTTGAAGACACTTTGATGATGTGGCATAAAATCTTTAAAAGATCACAAGCTTCCTGACCTGAAGTCTGATAGATATACACGCAAGACAACAGCAGCAAGCGGGGCAAGAACTAATCCAAGTTTGAGAAAAGTTAAAGGTCCATATCACAAAAACAGGTTTTCTGAGTTGGAAGCAGCCCTCAAAGTCAGTAGTTTTAATTGAAACTATCACTTTGATAGAAAGTGTTTTTTGTTGTGTGTATGGCCAAAGTGACCCTCCAAACACTATCAAGTGGACATTAACAGAGGGCAGAAGGCAGACAATTCTGGATGCCATGCCAACTTGTCTGAGATAGCCCGCTCTGGAAGAGAGTGTTCCCGTATAATCAGTTCCAGCCTTAATCTGATGTGATTAGTGTGTCCTGCTGGATGAGGAGAGGAGCTGCACCCTGCTGGCTGAAGCCCCTCCGGCTGCTGTCACACACTCTGCGTTAAATCTCTGGGAACTTGTAATGAGGCCAGCCAAGTCCTTTCCTCCCCTGTCTTTCACAGGCCCGTGTGCATTGAAACACACAAACACATGATGGCAATGAGCACCCCAGGGAATCAAGATATGGTAAGTGCATAAAAATAGATACTTTGCTAGATTTTTTTCAGCTTTTAACAGCTACATGTATGAACACACTCATGCACACACAACTGTTTACAGGGAGGGGACAAAATAAAAGAAACACCTTGCATGGTAGTAGTCCTGCAGTTGTCAGCCGTTTTAGCATTACGTCATCATGATATTTATAGACTCTTCCTCTGACAAATGTCAGCAGGTATGTGGCTTCTGTGTTGCTATACATTTCAAGCAGATGCTGTTATTTGTTCTTCAATTTAAATGTGACTGATTTTGTCAATTTAATTTCCAATTTAACCAAATTCCTATATGCATATTTAATTCACATTTTTTCATTAAGTATAAATGTAAAATGGACTGTACTTATATAGCAGTTCATTTCTAGTCTTCCAGACACTCAAGGTGCTTTTACACTACATATCTCATTCACCCGTTCACATTTATTCATACACTGCATCTTCCATGCCAGGCACCAACCGCCCATCAGTTTTTTAAGGGGGTAACCATTCATACACCAATGGCAACTGATTTGCAGCATCTTCTTTTCTGACATGTAGAATGGAGGAATCAGAGATTAAACCACCATCATCTGATTAAAGGACAACTTGGCCTACCTCCAGAGTCTGTATTTAAATTCCGCGTGAAGGCGATTCTGAGATTTCTTTCAAAATACATTGAACATGTTGGAAAATAGTTGCTGAAACATGTGAAAATACTTCATAGAACGCTGTTATAAAACTGTTTTTCACCAGTTTTCAGTCCAGGTTTTTTTTTTTTGGCAGTTCTAAAGGGTGGCTCGATGACACACTGAGGCTTCAGCACATCAGTGGACACACCCCCACAGTCCTGGAGCTGAGCTGCTCATTTTTACCCGATTTTGACACCTAATTTCATAAACTTGTTGATATTTTTATTAATTCAAATTTGGCTGGGTGGTTAAAAACACTTTCTATTTTAGTCTGACAAACTCAGTACACATTTTTATTCTTACTTTACACAGAATTTAAGAAACTTATATTCTAAATGAATAAAACAAATTGTGTAAGTTTCAAATGGTTGAGGGCAGAATGTTCCTTAATGTTTATTTCTTGGTAGTGGAGAGCATTGTAAAGTTATATTTCTGTTTTGTGATGTACATACAGTACACTGGGGTTTGATCTATTTATTAATTATATAGTTTTTTTATTTGTTTATTGCAACTCGTTTCTGTTGATTTGTCCTCGCTTTGCATTTGTCTTCTTCTTCTTTTTCTCTTCTGACCTTACTAACAAGTGGCTAATACAGTTTCATCAGGGCCATCAGCTCAAGTGACTAATCCACTTCACAGACTGGCTTTGCTTGGCTCACAACACACCACAGCTTCTCCTCCCAGGAATGGTCCCATTTAAGCGTGACTGTTGAAACATCTGCATGCTCAGTGTGTGAGTATTTCAAAGACTTTGTGGCAGTCAAGAGAGAGTATTTTCGTTTTTGCCCAAGAGAGTGTGAGACAGCTGCTGTTAGGCTCTGACTTACATTTCTAATGAGCATGGGGGCATCAGAATCCATTCGTGAGTGAACAATCTTTCCCTGAAGACGGAGCTCAGTGGATGTCCCTGTGTTGGTTGGTATATAGAGCCGTCAAGCAGGAAATGGTGTCACACACGGAGGAGTAAGGGAATGCTATGACCTATGTGCAGGCAAATAAATATCCTGTGACACAGCCAGGCATGTAATGGGAAAACCGAGGCACCTAAACCAAGGACAGGCACACACACACAGCAAGGCAAACATATTCCACACGAAACAAAGGTAGATCATAAATCATAAGCATTTGACGGATTGTTTTCTACATAAATATTTAGGGATGATGGTGGCCTTCACAGTGATCAATCTGAGAACAATTTACATGCAAGTTCTGCTGCATTTACTGTATTATTGAGATGTTGGGCAAATTGTCTGAGTCAAAACTAATATTACCTTTTCATATAGCAATGTTATCCCTCTTTGACAGGTAGAAAATGTAATTTGTATAGAGGAAATGTAGATTTGATAAAGATGTAGGAGGATGTTTGAGCCTGAATACATGAGAGATTTAAAAGTGTTTGTGCACAGAGCGGTGTCTTTTCAGAAATGACAGCTCTGGTGATACAACAGAGGCTACAGAGGCATTTTCATCAAATACCATTAAATTTTGTCCCGGTCCGCTGAGGCCAGTGCCACTCCTGCAGACTATTTAAGCTGGACAGAAGAGATCAACCTGGAGTTGAGAGAGAGAGAGAGGAGAAGGTGCTGTGCACAATATCTCCCACCCATCCAATCATGTGGTGTGTGTGATGAGCAGTGGTGGAAGTATTTAGATCCTTTACTTAGTTAACAGTATAATTAGAAAAATGTACAAGTATTAAAAGTACTCAATGCAGAAGAATGGCCACTGTGAGTGTTATACTATTATATATCATATTATCCACCAATGTGTGCACAACAATTTAATGTTGTATTTAGTTGAAGTGGAGCTAATTTTGAACTAAAATGAAAATAATTCAATCATGTGTCAAGCTGGAACCATGAAACAATTTTCTGTCAATCAAGAAACTGATTAATAATGTAATAATTTCAGCTTTCCTTATATAAACTGTTGGGTAGTTTCCTTTATAATTAAGTAAATGTACTTTGCTTTATTCTGCCGCTGGTGATTACGAGCACCTTCAGTGACCAGCCAATAATTTCAGCATGTACCAGTCAGTGCTGCATGAGTCCTCGTTGTTGTTGTGTTTACTGACTGGTTGAATGCACAGTTGTGGGTACACGAAATGGGTATGTAATGTGCATAAAGTATTAAAAGTACACCACAGGGGCTGATAAGTGTAAAAATGTCAATATGTATGTTTTTATTCAATATTTTGGTTTCAGTTGATTTTTTGTTCAGGTTTTGGGTTTATCTGGTGTTGCAGGGAATTTATTAAGGTTAAAGTTGGTTATGTAGACTGAAACATTTTAAATAAATGTATTATCAAAACATTAGACGGGTGCAAGAGGTCTATTCAAGTTGTTCTCTCTGATGCACCAGTCAGTCATTGATAAAAGAAGAGTGAAGTTTAGAGGTTAAGGGAACTTGAAACATATCATATTGGCTTGTTGTTACAGATATTTGTACAAAATCATTCTTTTCAACATTTATTTATTTTTTCATTTCATGTGGTATATTTCAGTAGGCTTAGTTCATTGCATTGTCGACAAGATAATTTCAGCGCAATCTACATTCAGTGTAGATTGGTCCATATGGGATTGTTTCATACAGTATATGTGCATTGAATGTCTAGCTTTTGTTTGAGATTAGTTATGACAATAACAACTGTAACTAGCGAAACAAAGACACCAAATTTCTGTGTTTAATTGTTCGCTCTTAATCAAGCACCAGTCTTCCACCTGCATACAAAACACTGGCATGATCCTTGTGTCTGTGTTTCATGAATGAAGAAAGGAACAGAAGGAAAGAGTAGATACGGTTCTTAAATCTTTAATGTAAACAGCAGTTTTGAGGGGCTTTGAAAAATCCTAAAGAAAAAAAACATCTGAAGATATTAAATAGGAAGGGGAAAATATATAAATCATACTAGAAATAACAACCATGATTTCTTTTTAAATTAAAAAAATACATAAACTTTCAATTTTTGTGGCCATATAGTCCTGAACACACAAAAAAGACAACTTTCCTTGACCAAAACACTAACATCCTCTTTGTAATACCAACTACTTGGCAGTTTCACAATTTTAAAATCACTAAATTATGACCATCTTACAAATGATAAACAAAAAAAAGCTCAAATATTGCTTAGGAATGTTGTGTACAGCAGTCATTACAACAAGAGAGACTCAAATAAGGGAGAGACGAGTGTGTGTTTGTGTGTGTGTTTCACAATGGTGCTGCTTTTACGGTCGTTTTTGGCAAAGCCACTGTGTAGGTGTGTACAATATGCAAAAAGCAGCGGTGGGATATTAACATTTACATTAAGAATATTTAAAAGAAAGGCTTTCTACTGCAATACAATGCCTTGATTTTGAGGATCGACTTATTCTAACAGTCTTCAGCATATGTGTAGCAGGACAGAGTTGATATAAAGAGACTATTTTCATGAAGTATTTGTCTTAAAATGTACTTCATCCTTCCTTTTAGCCTCTTGGGAAACATTTAGCTGCCACAAATACTGTAAGTAAGAATGTGACAGGAAATACTGCTGGAAAGCTGATGACAGAACACAAAACCCCCGTCCCTCCCTGCTCCTGGACTACACAATCATCATCCCTCCCCCCACAAAAGCCCTGAGGAAAAATAATAAAGTAAACATAAAGAAAGGACAACAAGGAAGCTGAATCAAATAGAATTTCTAAGCGTTTGTCTACAACGATCTTCAAGCAAAATGACAGCGGGCGCCTCGGCCGAGAAGTAAATGTTTCAAAACATCTGACACAGGAGGAGAGTGAGGAAGAAGACGCAGGACGACCAACGACAGGCCAAACAAATGCTTCCTGGTTTCTCTTCTCCATGGCAACCTGATGACCCCGAGTCCCTCAAGTGCAGCGAGCCTATTAATATGCACCATTTTCTCTCTTATAAAGGTCTAGCAAGAAGCAAGAGGAAAATAGTTCAATAAATCCTTTTTTCTTTCAATCACAGTTCATTTTTTATATTATATGGTTTTATTTGTTGTTGTTGTTGTTGTTTTTTTTTTTTATGTTCCAGTTTGTAAGAAAAGGGGATTGGTCCAGTGAGTACAGTAGGTGCTGGGTGGGTTTGGGTTCGGGGCTTGTGGGGTCGTTCGTCTAGTTACAGTCATAAACAAAGTCATAGTTGCTAGGTTCTTTGGGAATCGGGGGCGGGGCCTCGGGAATCTGGATGTTCTCTAGATCCAAGAGACGGAGCTTCATCTCCATGGAGAGGAGGGTGTCCATGTCAGATTTGGTGTAATCACTGGTCATCTCCTTACCGAGGAGGGCGTTGAGACCATCTGTCCAGACGCAGTACTGCAGAGATATAGATAGAGGTAGATTCAAAATTAAAATAAATCGGAATGGGCAGGAAGAAACTGAAGCTAAAACCACAAACTAAAAACTTCCAAAACCTACTATAATTAAGCATGACATATTTCAAACTCAAAGCAAGCTGTTGACTCCACCTGCTACAGAGACATGCAGGCATAAAAGAAGCCAACCACCAAGGGAGGAAGATTTGTGTACACTCTGACTCAGGAGAAAAAGAGCAGGGACACCTTCTTCTCTCTTGTCCTAAATACAAACTTCTAAGTTTAAAAAAATATGTACAAAAAAGTTTTTTGGATTCAACACAAGATAATGAGATTTATCCTTAGAGGAAGTCATAAAGTATTAGACATCTGTCTCCAATGTGTACTTTTACACAAGAAAAAAAAAAGCAAAAAAGCAAACAAGAACACCTTTATTTGTTGCCAGATATTATAGTTATAAGCAGAGCTGTTTTAAAAAGTCATATGCAAATAGCATCGGATAATATCATGACAAATACACTGTCAAGAAAATATAATAACCATCTATACCATGCTAAGCTAAACTGCAATCGTGCATTAGGTCATTATGGACAATGTTGTGACAATGAAAAGTGTTTAATGGAACAAAATGTACTATATCATTATTAATAAAGTTACATACACCATGATAAGTGATTTTATCCACCACCCAACTCATCATGCAAACTTCTGAATGTCTCTGATTGCTTTTAAAAGCCATTAAAATAAAGCAGCATTTTCATATTTTCCTTTTAAGCCTGTTAATCCTTTAAAAGTGACTGAGACCAACTCCTAACAAAGCCACTGAGATTGCAATAATATATATCCAGAGGGTGTAGCTATATAAAGACTTGCTACAGCTGTCTTATAATTTATTTGATTGTTTTATTGTTGATTTCAGGTTCTAAATAAGATTAAGGTACCCTGTGGAGTTTTTTGACCACTAAAAGGTTTTTTTTGTGTTTCAGTTTGTATAAGGCATGTGCATGAGGGTAACATGATGCATGATTAGAAATGTTGTCAACATGTGTTGTTAAACCACAATATGTTGTGGTGAGAGAACAGACACTTTTAACCTTCAAAGCAGCCAAATCAAAGTCAGGTCTCACTTTAGTCTGGCATGAGTTCAAGTTTTAAGTCTATAGCTCTGCTTAGGGGTACTATAGTTTTCTTTTATAGTTTATTATGCAGTTAATCTAATCTTGATTTATTGATCATTTGTACCAGAGATAGGTTGTAAAAACACTATACACACATTTATTCCAATGTGTTTCTGTCAAATGAACCACTTAAATATGCTGTAGTGATGAAGTATGTATCCGACCTCTCCACTTGCATACACAAAACGTCTCTCTTCATTCTTCATGATCACACATATCCATTCGGTCTGACACAGTCAACAATCACTGTTGGCTTACCTCATGCTTGTCAGGAGCAATAAAGTTTAAATACTCGTCCGACTCATAGAGGACAGAGAAGGCCAGCTCTAACACCTCCTGCAGAGAGGACAGAGTGAATAGCAGAGAGGGAACGGTGAGGAGGAGAAAATGGTGCAAAGACAGAGCAGGAGATTCAGACAGTGACAGAGTGGAGGCGGTGGGATGGAGAGGTAAAAGAAGAACAAGGAAAAGGGTGCAAGAAAAAAAAAAAGGAGAAAGGTGAGATTTACACCACAATGCTGTCATACCAGTCAAATCTTCCTCTCCTCTCCTCCTCACGGTCTGTTACATCAGCTGCATATCAACTCATCGCGTAACAGCGAGGTGGAACTTAAAAGAAATACCTGGGATGACCACAGATACTGAAAAATGATGGTACAATTTCACCTCAATATCCACTTTGGGCTACTGTAGGAAATTAATTGAATGCATTGTGAGGACAGAACAGGGCAACTGAGAGCCAGATACATGAAAGTAATTCATTAAACGCTTGCTTGCAATTTGTGTGAAATTAGAGTCAAATTTACTAAGGCAGCAGGTAATTACACAGAGGGAGAGCTTAAATGATGCAGTTCAGTGGTGGGCTTTGTCTCAGACCAGGAGGCTTGGAAGAGAAAGGATGATATAATGCTGTACAAAGACTCAATACAGCTAAAATTCAATTTAGGAAACCTTAATTGTACATCTATTACTAATACTAATACTGTGAGAGTTTTTAAAACCACATATCAAGATGAAGAGATGGAAAAACCTTAAAAAGACACAAAACAAAAGGTTGTACAGAGGACTCCGTGATCCTGACACTGAGCATGTTGTAAATGTGTAAGTGCATTAACAGCTTTGTTAGAAGTTAAAGTTCAAACAAAGACACAACTCTGCTCATTATTTGGTGTTGCCCATTATTGTGTTAATTTATCAGGGCTCCCTTTTAGTTGCTGTTTTTTAAATTGTTAATTAAATTGCAGCTTCCCTTTCTTGCAGTACTTTGTCCGCCATCACCGAGACTTCAATTAAATAATGCTTCATTTAATCTTCCTTTCACCACCACACCATTATTTTAATACAGCTGCACAAATCTGCATTTTTCACACAAAACAGACCCATCACAAACTGCATGGATGTTCGTAAACACACACTTATCAAATATCCCCCAGTCATGTTCCTGCATGTACATAAAACAGAAAGCTGTACTACAGCAATGAGATGCAAAATGCAGCACAGATGAAAGGCAAACGGCACTTCCAGGTCAGTACACTTGTTTTCTAAATAACATGAATGTCTTAAGGCATTGCAAGAGTTTAAAACAAGGCAAATATGGCTTTGAGTGCATGCTTATGGGAGACACACTGTATGTGTATGGAAGCATTTATCAAAAAATACTTAGGATGAATAAATTTGGAAGGATTTTGGAAACACTGCTTGCCTCCTCGCAGTCCCACCACTGTGGCAGTGGCACACAAATGGTCCACATGTCAGCTCTGCTCTAAAGCCCGTAGAGGTGACTTTGGCTGGCCTTGTAACAGTGAGTAATGAAATGTGCTCATGTTCTCATTCACAAGGCTGGGAAAAGGCCTGCTCGACGGCCCAGAGACCCCCCTCAGGTCATTCTCCTAGACCTGCGCTCATCGACAAGGTAATAAAGGAGACAAAGCGGGGAGGAGGCATGCTCCTTTGTCTTCAAGGCTATTTATCCATGATCCAATATATCAGAGTCCCGTGGGTAGGTGGGTGTGGCGGTGGTGGTGTGAGGGGTGATGGTTTGCGGAAGGCAAAGTGCAGGAGAGAACGGGCTGATGTGTACACAGACGCAGACGAGATGGCTCTTTCATCCTGGTTAAGGCACCGCAGTGGGCACACCAATGTGTTACTTTCAAATTTAAACAGCAAAGAAAAGATGTCAGCATGTTTTTGGTGGCTCTTGTGTGATTTGTGTCTGCAGCTTAAACGGCTACTCTGTGATTTATTTTCTAGACAAGGCGGCTGATGGATACGTCTCTCTGTGCTGAGCACTCAGACGCAAGTTATTGTGTTATTTCCCAAAGCAAATTTATGTAACTGACATCATGTTATGCAATGCTCATACATACGGAAACACATTCTCTCGCCCGGTTAGACACCAACCCACATGTATGCACATGTACACACACGTGTGCACACAAAAGCACAGACACACAGACACACACACAGACACACACACACACACACACCTTGTTTTGCTTCAGGGCTCCCTTCTCCTTCATGTGAGGACAGTCTTTGCCGGTGATAACAGCTTTGATATCAGCCACAGGCACTGCAGAAAGGACAGACGTGAAGTCAACAACAGCATCCCTGTGACAACTGTGTCATCCCAGATGGTTGGCTAAGTTTATTGAAGTGATTAAAAGTTAAAATTCTCCCTAGATCTGTCACTGTGAGTGCACTGTAAGTAAAACTGGTGCTAGCACTAACTAAAGAGAACAGTCAGTGTCAATGACAGTTGCTTGTCACTGCCCATACATACTATATACTACTGTGTGACAATACTGGGTAAAGACTGGCAATAATTTTACTTAACACTCACGTTTGTCCTGCAAAGAGTCGTGGGGCACTTCACCCTGAGGGCTCTCTTCCAAATCTCCATAGTGCAGGACTTTATGGTTCGGAGACAGACGACAATACCAAAACTTATCTGGAAGAAAAAATGAGGAGAAATGAAGACAGAGGGGAGGAAAAGGGAGAGATTTACAGGAGTTATGAAAAATGTCACCGGCTGGCATACGATTATATGGGATTGCATGAGTCATTAACAGGAGAGACAATTAGAATGGCAAAAAAAACTGTGACATAAAAAAAAGAGGAAACAGCCTTTAGGAAAATCCACAGATGGGCTATGATGCTCTGCATGAGGGAGGGATCTTGATGGGCAACAAAACAGACAGTTGGCCTTCACCATTTTAACAATGATTCAACAACAATATGCACACTCAGCCAGGAGCACAAAAGGTTTTTTTTCTCTGTCTTAAATGAGGCAAAAATGAAACATTAACTGTTGGAATGAAACGAAGGAAGTGTCTACTTTACCTACAGAAACTAGAGACAGTTAAATGAAAAAGATGCTTGGTGTTACAGCATGTTTTACTTTGAATAACAGTCTCTGTTAACAACATAACATCCAAATAGTTTTTACACCACAATGGTTAAAATGTACGTGTAGGATGTGGTCACAGGTGCATTTTTTTTTATACAAAACAAGTAACTAACTGAAACTGATCACGTTTAATGCCTTTTCCTCTTGGCTTGTGTAGTCATCCAGGAGTGGAGGCCTGTAACTACCAGCTGTATCTGTAAACCGCTGGTCACTGCCTTCATGGCCAGCCTCTGTGGCCGGCCTGGTGTTCTTTAGTGGTTCCCTGCCAAGGTGGGCACCAAGCAGAGCTGGCAGTGAGCGGGCACAGACTGGGGAGGTCTGGCTGGCGTGTGCATGGGTGGCACAGTCCAAATCCTAATTGCTGAAAATAGACAGTTGGCGGTGCCAGGCTGGTGCACCGTGGCACCCATCCACGAGTGAGCAGCTCGAGATGTGTGGCAGCTGTCGAGGGGAGGGGCGAGGGGCGGGAGAGGACGCTTTCAACTGTTCAGCTTAACAGATAGCGTGACTGATTTGTGTGTGTGTGTGTATGTGTGTCTGTATACAAGCACATATGTTCGTCCTTTGGCTTGAAGACAATGCATCTCTCTTTAGGATTGAATTTCATTCTTGTATCACTTAAACTATAATTGTCTTAATCTAAGTCAGCTGCCAGGACGTGGGTGAACGATACAGTGAGATTCAACAGAATCAGGCCAAATTTCCAATTTTAGTTTTGCTTTAGTGCAGCATTTACACAAGGTACACTCTCCTGAGCCCTGAGTGCTGTTACCTGCCAGCACCCAGCACTTAAAAGATTGCACAGGTATAGTGCTCTTTCTTTCAAACATCAAAACACCATCAACTTGAGCTTTTAGAGAGAAACATCCCCTTGTAATGGGTAGACTGGCACTTTGGAAGGTAGCGAGAGGGAAGAGTCATCTGCACTGAAGTCAGCTAAATTAATATTTGATGTAGATACTTGAGTCCCTGCAGGCTGGAGGACTGTGAAATAGTTGTGTAAGACGCTGAGGGAGAAGGGGAGAGGGAGCACGTTTGAAGTATGTAAAAGATGCGGCACATGACAGTAGATAGAGAGTTAACATTTGTAAGAAGAATAGGCATTGTAAAAGTTGTGAAGAATGAACAAAAGACAAGAAAGAAATTGCATTAATAAAGCAAGTTTCAGTCTTATGCATTAAACTCCCTTGTTTTTGATTTATCGCCTAATTTCATGTGAACACCAAGCATGAATTAAACTTGCTACAGGGCTCCTTTTATTCTTGCCTGCCCGAGTTCTGAAAGACAAAGTGCTCTTCACATTGTCAGCACATGGATGTGCTGCAAGTACCAGCATGAGAACAAAAGCACGGAGCGGAGAGGGAGGAAAGGATTAACATGTATGGGTGGAGGGAAGAGAGATGAGAGTAGACACGAAAGCAAAACCAAAGTATTGTGGAGAAACAGCATGTCCTTGACTCCTTCATGTCCTCAGAGGCAAACTACAGCTAGCTTGTAGCAGGCGGGAGACTCCTCTACAGTCAGCGTGCATTTGCAGCAGATTAAAGCTGGTGTAACCCTACAGGGTGGTGCGCCAAATTAAATCCAGTGAGGCTCATGAACTGTTTTATATACAGCTGTGCGGGTGTGCTGCTCCTGAATGCCTAATGGTTTTGTTTCTGCGTTAAGTCTGTGTGCACATATGTGCATGTGTCCTCAATTCCTTTGACAAGCATCATACGATCTCTGAAGTATAAACATGATATGCTAATATGGGACTGTTCACAGCATGTCACTGCATAAAAGGCAGACAGGCATAAATCAACTGACCACAAGCAGCGAAGACGATCAGATACCAAAATCTGGGTTGATGCTATTCACATCTTTCAATTTCTACATTTATATATTTTTATTTCTGTAATCCAGCTTTGACAACATCTGGATGACAGCTCACATCAGGCTTTTAAATGTTGGAATATATCAGGGTGAGTAGAGAGAAATCCACCCGGTTGTTCCCAATTTAAATTTGACTTATTTGGAAGTACAGCTCCTGCAGGGAAGCTGAGGACAGTAATGCAATAACAATAAACCAAACCTACAACCTGAGCTTGTCACTGGGTTTTTTTTATTTCACGCATTTGTTTGACAGAGAGGGGGTGAAGGAAAGTGCAAGAGGGAGGACAGAAGATTGAAGGGATCAGGTTTCAACCAGATTAAAGCCTCTTTGACTGAGGAGCAGTATATTATACAGGCTAAACGCTGCCACTGCTCTCTCTTCCTCCCTCCTCTCCTTTCTCTCTTGTGGCTCCTACCAGAGCTCGGGGCTAGAGTTTTCACTTTCTATCCTTTTTCCTCTTTTCACCGCACCACTGAGGAAGGAAAAAACCATCAATCCTCACAATAAATTAAGTCAAAAGTCATGTCTCTAGGGTGACTTTGCTTCCAAAAACTGAACATATCAGGACATCACAGTCAAATCCGACATCCTAACAGTTGCAGCCTTCAACATGTAACATGCTTACACATAAACTGACCTGTGTCATGTCTCGGCAAAAACTGCACTGTGTTACCATTTCCACTACACCCTCCATACTGCAGAGCCTTGGGGTTACCACAGTCTGCTCTTTTGTCATTCTTTCATCTATTTTCACAAAGGTAGAATTTACCTTGACAAGTGTGCATAAATGTGTGTTTACCCTGCTTTTAGCTTTATGCATCTTTGTATTTCTTTGCATGCCAAATATCTGTGCATGCAGGGGCAAGAGGAAGGGAAGGATGTTTGTGCATCTCAAGACACAGAGACGTGTTCTGGATTTTTGCATGTGTTTGGGTAAGCGGCGGCGACGTGCCGCTATATGTCACTGCCTCGAATGTTGACAGAGCCAGCAAAATTTGTGTGAACCATCATGACAGCAGCTCCACAGCAGTCCAGAGCTTCAAAGATCTCCTGTGATATCATATCTCCTGTGGGGTTTTCATAACGCAAAGGGAATAAGGAGGAGATGAGCAGGGGGCAGAGAGGAGGGATAAGAAACAGACGGGGGGAGACAGAAGAAGCTAAAGAATTGGATACAGCAGTGGTTTGTCTTGTTATGATCTGCTGCTGTCTGCATGTTCATGGCTGTGTGTGTGTGTGTGCGTGTGTGTGCGTTCTCACCTTGCCTCCTGCGACTGCTGATTTTCCTGAAGCAGGTTCCCTCACACAACCTGTTGAGCCTCTGCTGTTTGATTAACTCCATGATCTCAGGCTGGATCTTCTCTCTCAGCTCCCTGTAGAAAAACAAAATAAACACACATGTACATTAGTGAATTTAAGAGAATCATCTTAATACTGTAAACTGCAACCTTTTAGATCTGGCAAGCATGCAACTGTGACCTAACAAGATGCTTTTAGACCTGGAAGTAAATTCTTTTACATTTTTTAAGTTTTCTGGCAAAATTCACCTGACAAAAATCCCTGGATTGTAACTGTCAGGAAGAACAGAAAATACCAAACACACATGTACATGTACAGGAGAAAGGGCTGATCATAGGAATCTTCAGCACTTGCTGTCATTTATTCATGCATCTACATGTCTGTCTGTCTGTCTGTGTTGCATATGAATGTGAAGCACACATGAATTATGCATATTATCTGCCTGAGCAGTGCTGCTGCTCCCCATCTTTCATTTCGCGTCATGGTACTGGAGCCTTTTCTCTTCCATTTTACCTTTTTGTTCATTTCACATTCTGGATATATGCAGACTTTTGACAGGATTTCAGGTTTTTTAGACAAATAAAAGCTGTATATTTCTAGCATTTCTCCATGCTGACGTTCTTAATCAGATTGTTGTCCTTTCTCTTCCTCCTTCTCTCCTTCGGACTCTTGTCTCCCTTTATCGGTCTCCCTGCTCACCCTCGCTGTTTATGTGTTTGCCTCATCAGCGACCCTAGTCATTACATAGATCTGTGGTTGGACATATAGCCTGACATGTTTAAAAAAAGAATCAGCGAGTGGAGGGGGAATGGCTTGTTAGATGAAGGATGGTTGATGATAGGCTTTACCGCCTCGTGTGCTTTTCTTCCGACACAAGTGAGGCGGTTTTTGTCTGAGGAAGTAGCTCCGGTTTCAGTTTAAACTGATTCTTTCTGGCGAGTGCAGACAATCACAGACAACTGAATTAAAGGGCTGAGGTATTGCACTGATGGACCTGTATATAGGAAGCACCTCTGCAAGGTAAAATGTGTTCAAAGGATGAAAGAAATGAGGCACAAAAACTAATTTCCAGCTTTGTAGAAAATGTACAGTACCTACACTAGTGGTAGAGTATATCACTGAAATATGTGAAGTGTTCCTCCTAATTTCCTGGTGAAACATTTATGCACTGACATTTATGTAACGTCTATGTTGTTTATTGGTGTAAGCGACTTTCAGTAAATATAAAACTTTCCACATACAGTGCAAAAAAAGCATTTTTACTAAACATAGCAAAATCCAAGACCTGCTTACAGGAGTAAAAATGACACTCAGGACACACAGCTTTGATCTGACGCCATAATGATAATCCTCCTCACCTTCTTTTGAGGTCTAAAGTCATTCTCTATAATAACTGATGGCAGAAAACTGGCGGCAATACAGCAGCTAATACAGAGCCCATTTAAATCTGTGGTCCGACATGCTCCGCTCATTATGTTTACAAGTCATGACTGTACTGTATTGATTAGAGGAAAATTCCACCCTCAGGCAGTCTTGCGCTGTTGAAGAGAGACTCATCAGTCTGTGATGTTCATTGCTTTCCAACATTTTGTGATAAAATCCTAAAATGCGCCTTTCAATTTCAGCAACTAATTCAATCAATCCAATTACATTTTGCCTTTTTCTCCCAGAATCTTTTTAACAACAGCCTGAGATTTGGGTGTGAACTGCTGCTGTTCTGCTGTACTCCTCGGTAATACAGGGAACAAATATTAAAATCCATTGTGTTCTAGGTGATAAAAAGTGTTTCTAATCTAATTCTAAACACGAATGAGATAACTAAAGATCTTGAATCTTGAATAAAAAGCTGCATTATCAGTAGTCTTTGCATATTTCTCTGCAGCTTCCTTCACTTTTGTTCTGCTTTCTCCCCGAGGATTAATTGGCTGCTAAAATTTGGTCTCTACCCTTCCAATATCGATTCAATAAGCCCTTGGCTCAGCATTGATTATTGTTCAGAGGGACAAGCTCTCTCTGTGAAACGATTTTTCAATAGTGCTGGCTACTCCATTAAATACAGGCCGGACAAAACAATGTTCTCCATTACAGGGCCTGCATCCATGATCAGTCAATGAATGATCTATTAGAGACTAGCTCTCCATGCTTAGTGAGCTGGAGGGCTGTTAATGGAGCATTCACTGGGAATGCCATTTGAAGACAATTTGAATTTAATGCATATTTTCAATCATGAGGAGAGCACGGGTGCTACCTGCTTTAGGCCAATAGCTGGCATTTGGTTGACAAATGGAAAGGGGAATAAAGAAGCAATTACAAGCATATTAATGACCATGGGTCTTTTTTGTGGATGCAAATTACATCCTCATTTGAGTTCTTAACAGGTAGATGAGGAGAAAATGCATTTAACAAGAGGACCATCCAATTCCTCCAACTCTGCAGAAAATGTCTTACTTTTCTTTTTACAGACCTACAGTCTGCATGAAGAAAATGTGAGTATTATTCACATTAAATTCACCGTCTTGACTCCCCAACAAGCTTTTCTTAGACTCTTCAGACAACCAAGATAACCCTTTGACAAATGTGTGCAGGATCATACTGATTATTTATTGGTTGACTCACAGGATGGGGCGGGACTGGAAGTCTTCCTGATTCATTCTTTCGGACTGGCGTATCTTCAGGATCTCTGTGTAGCTCAGGTTCTGCAGGCGACTCTTGAACTGATCCAGGGAATTAGGCTTGAGAGTGAGTGCTCGCATGATCTGCTCCCTCACCACCTGCATTACCTGCAGAGGAGAAGAGGCAGAGGAGGACGGGGTGAGACTGGCATTGATGCAGGAGTGATACAGAGCGATTGTAGAGTGTGTGTTTAACCACAGACAAAGTCAGTGAAGTCAAAGCTAACTCACTCCCTATTTTGGGGGCATTTAAACTTCTATTCAGTTCCCAACAGGATTAATGATGGGTTTTTTCAGAACTGGAGCTGTAATCCAGTCTGGTGCATTGAGCCTTAAGAGGAAGAGAGCAAAGCAGAATAATTCAACAGTGGCTAGTCAGCTGTTAGCCCCAGTATCATGCGTCAGTGAAATGCATGACAGAACTTGCCTATAATACCCCAGCTAGCTAATACCATTAGTCTGGCTGAGCCTGCAGAAGCATGACATGAGTGGTGTTCCAAGTCATCAATCCCACTCGAGGGGTCTTTGTGCCCAACGGATGTAACACTACAATAGGACAGCACACCACAACAACTCATTAAATACATCATGCATGTCTAGATCAATTTTGGCCAGTGTGTATACATTGCTGTCAGGAGACAATAATAGGTTGAGCTGCGCACATACACACATTTGTGCTCTGAAAATAAAATCATTAGAAGTGAGCGATAGAAAAACAATATCAGTCTTCTCGACTAACACGGACTGAGAAAAAAACATCCTACGTTTATGCAAATAAAAAGGAATAAAAGCAGGAAATTATGAAAATGAACAAAAGGACACGTGTTAGACATTTTCATAAAAACCTGGTCTAAGTGAAATATAAGCAAGACAAAACCATGGTTTTTTTTTCTGTCTCTTGAAGTACCAATTAGTTTAGAATAGCGACTCAGATGGAGTAGAAAGAGCTATTAATAAAATAAATGGTTATTAAGATGGAGCAATAGATTTAAAGCCCGAGTTTGAGCTATGACAGGACTACACTGATTTTTAAAACAGTTAATAAAGCACTGATTCTTTCCAAAGTATAAAACCTCCTCATTCTTACATTTGAGCCTCCGGAAAATGAGATCTTCGATGACAGCTGCTTCCATTTAACTTCGCTCTCTCATTTGCATTCTGCATAATTAGAATTCGAGCACGAATATAACTCAAAGATTGATTCTTTATTTGTGAAGTTATTCAGCCTACACACATGGGGGACTTGTCTGAGAGCAAATGTAATTTCCTAATGTGCTGAAATTGTTCAAACACAACAGACCATCACCTGCAACAGCGGTTTCCTGTCAAAACTGAGCGTAGCTGACAGAGCTCGTGTTGATGTGAGCCTGTAAATCCTGCTGAGACACTGACACACTGTGTGATATTTGGCCAGAATAAAATGTACTTTTCTCTGGCCAGGTTGAGCAATGCGGTTCAAGTTTCTACAGATGATGCAGCCCTGATTATGGATCAGCCTTGTTAGCTGCCACCTCAGAGCCTGCAGATGCTGATTTACTGGATCAGATCATACTGAGGTGATAAGAAGAAAGAGATCATCTTCTTGTCTCTTTGATTTTACTCTATTTCTCTTTTCTCTGCTCGCCTTATTGATCAAATGCTCAAGTATTCCCAGCCTCTGCAAACACACTTCTTCACGCTACGTCAGCTCAATTATAATGAGAGTAAAGGATGATGTTTTGTGTGGATGTATGTGCTTACACATACACAGAAAAGCACATTCTGCTTGATCCGGGCTCCTCAACCTTAACAATCGTGCCAAAACCAAAACCCAGTGAGTCAAGAACCCAAACATAGACTTATATAATATTGTGTGTACTGCAAGGCGATTACCCATCAACTTGCTAACCTCTGAACTCTCACTAGTCAGACTAAGATAGGAGTGAGAGCACTAAAAATAAAAGATTTGACTTGCTGAAAATGAAATATAAATTACATAAAACTCTGCCCAGCACCAGAACATCTAAAAAACTCAAGACAACAAAGGATATCGAGGATAATCCTCTTGAATTAGCATCGCATTTGCTGCGTAAAGATGCATTAACAAGGGGTCTGGGCTCAAAGTCCCCTTTTGAGATGCTGGCACTGCACACTGTAAGGAATTAACCAATTTTTAATTCCTTATCTGATAGGTCCTTAAGCTATTACTCCCACCACAAAATAATGTGGAAAAAAACAACAACATTTTTGTACTGATTACACAATTTAATCCAGGGATTAGCTTTTAGAATGCAAATATGTTCAGAGGCAGTAATCACTGTGTATTTTCTAACAAATGGACAACAAATTGACCTCAGAAAATTATAACAAAAACTGCAAGGGTTGGATCAAATGGGGAGTTATTTAGAGGCACAAACATGTGGCTTTATGGCACCAGCTGACGAGTTTTATCACATATTAGCGATCAGATATGACAACCCATTGTAATCCTCTGTTGATCAATTTCAAGAATCACTTGAAGTGCTGATTTTGAGCCTGTGCTACCATGTAGATTTATCTACAAAGCTCAGACACAGACCCACATCAGTGCACATTTGGCCTTCTCTTGTGTGATCTAAATCTAACTGGCATTAAAGTTGATGCAGGACCGTCAGTGACTCAGCACAGCCACAATCTTCAAATCCCTTTTGACAGACGCATACAAAATTCGAGATCAAGATCTTAGTTGTTTGAAAAGAAGATCTGTTCTGGGATAAAGTCCATGTGTTTAGAATACCAACCTCATAATATGATTGTTAACATGCGGGTGACTGCTACAGAAAAATGACATTATCATCATTTATAGATAAACTGTATGCACTGCTCAGAAAGTGACTGTCCTGTCCTGTGGTGCAGTATGAAGTCATTACAATCCCAGTCTTTACATCTTCTGTTCTAACACTCCTGGACATGGCCATTTTTCAGTAGCGTAAGATAGTAACCCAGAATGTAAACACCAGTATAATATTGACCACTAGAGGGCGAGGGTCAACACTTCCCCCACATCAGTCAATACTTCTGAGACTCTGAGCGGAGACGTAGGCTTGTGGTGGACATTATAAGATGGAGGACTTAATATATTTATGTGTCTAGCCTTTCACATTCTTGTGTGTTGGTGTTTGATAACATCATTGGATTACTACGTTTTGATAAATATATTGCACAATGAAATATTTTGCATACTACTACTAATGTATTTATAGCTTCTACTACTTGATGTTTATCTTCCTTCCTTCATGTTTGTTATGCACCAAACACCAAGCCCTTGTATTTGAAAACCTACTTGACTCGTGAAGACAGCTGTCCATTCTTCTCTCGGCTGAAATGGCTAGCATACATATTTTTGTCATCTCCATGAAAGGCTCTTTTCTATATTCAGTCCTCATCTGTGACTCCCTGTAATATGCATGCCATATTTTCATGGTTGGGGGGACACAGGTGTCCGGCTTACAGCAGATTTACAACCCCCCAGGACTGGCCTTTCATTCAGCCGCTTCCTAGTCCTGCGTGATCTGAAAAATGTGCAGACAAATGGATGAAGCCACAGCTTGCACTCATGCTATAAAGAGATTCATCACTCCTCTCCACTACTTTTAATCACAACTTCATGGAATCACCTATCATAAATCCACACACACACGTACACACGCCTATAATCCAGATAATTAAGCCTCAAATTAATTTATTTTCCCATTAAGATTACAAATGGTCTGTCAGTGTGTCTAGCAGGAACAGTCTTCCCTTATGAAGCTATTTAAAAGC
This sequence comes from Larimichthys crocea, assembly GCF_000972845.2. NCBI lineage: Eukaryota > Metazoa > Chordata > Actinopteri > Sciaenidae > Larimichthys > Larimichthys crocea. The sequence goes on along the minus strand of NC_040023.1, from coordinate 39,047,329 downwards.
AAAAGGAAATTATATGAAAGTATAGCAAAGAGTATACTTTGATATCTTCATTTTGAAGTTGATATTTTGCAGCACCCCAAGAACCCCAAATTGTCCCCTGAAATCACAAAAACAACAGGAAACCTCTATATTTTGTTTTTTAGGAGCTTTTTAGGGCAGATCTCATCGTCACCTGCAGCCCACTTCCCAACCTCATCCTGATCTCTGGAGACCGACTGCCATCCAGCCCGGGTGCCTCAGCAGAGCCGTCCCTGGGGAATGTTCATTAATATGCCTTGTTTGCAGTCATGTCTCCGGCAGGAAAACAATTCTGTTGGCCCATGTGGCTGCACTCATGCTAATTAACACTGCGAATATTCATCACATTTAATACGAACACATGGTCTTTTCACAACAGGGCAGAGGGGCATTATGAATATTTTATCTTCATTCCTCTTTTTCATCCACTGATTGCTCAGAGAGCACCTTGGTAGAGGTGAGATGACGTCAGTGCCGAAACAAACTGGGCACACCAAGCTCACTCTCGGTAAATTTAGGCTCAGTTTTGTACAGGTGTCATTTTAGCTGCAGTCTAGATGATCCAAGTGCAGAATTGCTCATCTTGTGCTCTTCTTTCCATTTAGTCAAAGCTGTTGATCCAAGATTTATCTCCTCTATCTTGTCCACCTTTATTTCTGTCTTTCTCTACATTCCCTCTCACACTCCCTAATCTCTTCCAGACAACAGGCCATCATTCTTTCTTGTAGCTCTTTGGAAAGGGAAGTCAGACAGCAGAGCAAGTGTCAGCAAAAGTAATTAAACGCTATCCCATGAGCCATCTAGTACATGTAATGCAGAGCTGCCCACACTGACGCATCCGCCACAGTACTTCATCCTCACACTCCTTGTTTCCTCCCTTCAGTCTCTCCTCAAACAGGACAGTCGGGCAGTTCCTCGTTCCTAAAGTCGCCCTGCCATCCATCATCGGCAACGCATCAGCCGTAGCAAATTACCGTCCCCCTCTTGCCGACCAATCGACTGTTGCTGTTGCTCCATTTGCCTAAGAGGATGCTAATGACATCATTTACCAGCTGTCATTCAAATGCTCACCCGCCACTCAAGCCTGGGCGGTGAAATCTGGAGATTGTGCAGGAGAGGCGCTTTGGTGGGCAAATAATAAGCCGGTAATCACAGAATAATGACTTTGGTGATACTCCCTGAAAGCAATCAAAAAGTCAATCTCGCATGGTGATGATGGGAGAGTCGCGTGTGTGTTTCTGCATTTAAAGCTTTGAACTAGACAAAACATGCCTGCTTGCACAAACGGAAGCATTCACACACACTTTAGAGTCAACAAAAAGTACACGTCAGGTTTTTAAAAAAAAATGCAGCAGTAAGTAGAGAATACAGAGAATCCATTTCTCCTTCCTGCCACCGTGTTTTGTGTTCAATTAATAATTATCTCCATCAAACTTGACCATGATGTAATTCAAAATAAAACAATGCCACAGAGATGAACATAAAAAAGATGCCTGTCTCTTATCAGGCAGTGTAGACAGAGGAGTGCTGGTACGGATTGTATTAAATTTAGAAGCTGATAAAAATGTATCCAGTAAATATGCAAAAATGTGTTTTGGAAGTTGACAGGACTGAAAAAATGACAAAGCTCTGTTTGAAGATTCATAGCTTTCATACCAAATTTAAGGCAAAGCTGCTCTTGTCACTGTTAAATTATTATATAACCTAATATATTAAACAACTGGGATTTCCTCCAGCATTGTTTGTGCCAACACTGGATCAAATCAAGTATTGACAAGTTTAAAACAAGTCTTGTTTGTGCACTCTCTGTAAGAAACCAGACATTGTTTACATCTAGTTTCTTTTTATGAAACAATAGTGACACTAATCTATGCCAACAATGCCAACTGTGCTGGATTTTGCTCTCAGTCACCTTCATGATTTGTGCAAGAGGACTTTTGGGCAGGCACAACGAAACACAGATCTCTATTTGACAGGCACACACGCACGCACGCACGCACCGGTCATAACACAGTGTAGTGCTTCAAATGCTTCCCACTGGCTTGGACTACAAAAGTCTTGTTCTGAAACAACAGTCCATGCTGCTTTGTGTGTCAGCGCTGTTGTCAGCTTCATAGTTGTGATGGTTGCAGGGACATTTGTAATTTCAGATGAGATGACATTCAGGCAACAACAACAACATGGGGCAAACCTTGTCTCCATGTGTATGTTCACACTGCCATCAGCAAGGATGAGGGTTGTCAAATGTGACGGATCACAAAATGTGCTGTATGAACAACAGCTATCTGTAACCATATTGTTTTAATAATTTTCCACAGAAAAATGCCTAGTTATGTTTACTGGTTTTACACTTCTTGTATGTGAGGATAAGATGCTTTTTTCTATTTTATTTCATTGTAAGTAGAATATCTTTGGTTTTTGGACAGCTGGTTGAACAAAATGAATGATCACACTGGAATGAAATATTTTTCACTAGTTTCTGGCATTTTTTATTATTATTTTTTACACAAAATAAATTGATAGTGAAATAAGGGTTATTTGCAACCCTGATAATGATCTTTCACACCATACTGCTGAATCTTAATGTACTATACGAGGTGCCATTTTATAGAGGGTGAAGAACCGATGATGCTCAACAGCCAGATTCCCAGATTATATTTAGTATATTCAGTTTTTCTTGTTAGACTCTCCTGACAACCCTGTCACGGCTCTATGTTAAGTCTGCTGAGAGCAACTAAGTGGAAAGGCACTACTTTCATCCATTAAAATTTCAATTATGTATCTGCACCCCACGGCTCCAATGTAAGGACTCACTGTATCTGGGTATCTCAATAAAATAAAGTAAGTGGTAAGGGGTAAATGCAGCTTTAAAGTGCAGTGAAAAGCAGCTCTTTTCTCTTTTAGTGAATGCCGTAGGGACCTGTTTGACAGCATTACTGCACCACAGGGAACAGCACATACAGTACTGTATTGTAGGCGAGACGGATATACACTCTCTCAATGTACACGCTTATACTGCAGATATACTAATTTAATTCTCGTACACACATTTCACGGTATGAACAAGCACAAACACACACAAAACAAAACCTATCCATGTATATTCCCAATGTTCCCATGTATGCACACACAAAAAAACTGATCTGGAGACCTCCCCTCATCAATCTTATTCTTCCTTCCGCATGAGTGATGCAGGGTTGACGCTGGCTGTTGCTGCTAGCTGTTGTTGTTGCCATATTTAGAGTGCTAGCACTGCACGCCCAGACAAACTGTCAGAGGAGCTCTTTTCAACAACCAGCTCAATATGAGGTGCAGTGCGGCCCATATGGATGACTGGAAAGCAAAGTCGCCTGGGAAATCGCCACTTACTGTGAATCAAGAAATGCTGATGAAAGCCAAGTGCTGACCTTGGCTTGTGCGCAGCATTGCATTAATGAGTGTTTTATTATGATACTGTTGTTGCAGGAAATATGAACATTCTGCATTAACTGTCCCAGAGGGATGAGTAAATTGGTTGTGATTAAACTTGATCTATTCAAGGACATCAGAACAGGTATTATTTTATTATACGAGATAACACATCATTCCTCGAGTCCACTCTAAATGCATCACTGCAAGAGATGAGATATTGTCTGAAAAACAAAACAGTTCTAATGCCTTTTTGTTCCTGACTAAGGTTGTCTGGAAAAAGTCAGATAACTTCCCCATAAATAATGCAAAGCGTTACGGGGCTTTCACAGCAAATGTGAACACACAGAGAAAGAGAAAAACATGTTTTGGTATGGACAGAGCTGCGCAGGCAGTGTTTCCACCAGGTTTTGCAGTAAATACACTGATTTCCACAATGTGCAATGATCAACAGAAAGTGGCATCCACAGTAACGGTGGCAACAAATCTACAGTTAACAATAAAGATGGAAATTTTCATTTCGTGCATCTCTGAATTCCTGAAGTTATGCAACTCTTTGCTCTTTCCTACGGGGACTTGACTAAAAAAAAAAAACTCAAGCGAAGCAGAAAATATTAGAGAGAACAAAGGTACTAGGTGTGAAAAGTAATACTTTCTTTATTTATAGCAGTAAGTATGTAGTCCTTAGCATCCCAGTTAGCTGCTTTGTATAATTATGTGCTGTGCTACCTCTTGCCAAATTTTCACTCTCACACAATTGGTCTGACATTGCCATTAGGCAGACTGAGGCAAGAGTCAAACAGAGTAATTTAATTTATACCTCTTGCCTTTTTTGTTGTTGTGAGAAGGAAAGTGGTCCATACCCACACAGAAAATTGCACAGTACACAGTAAGATATCTGTGTTTTGTCCCCCTTCCTTACACGTGTCATCACCCTCACACTGACAGATGAATTGCCTCAATTTAAGATTCAAGCAGCGATACATCAAAACTGGATTATTATGTGATACTAATGATAAGGCCTGCAGCAGCCATATCCCAGCATGTATCCACAATAAGACACGCCCACACACCAGAGCCTTTGTGGAGACTTTTCACTGTCTTCAAGGAATCTAAAGTACATAATGTGAAGACCGCTGTGCACGAAACGATCACATACACACACACAGCCTATGTTTGCATCAGAAAATGCAACATATATACACACATATCAATAAACAAACAGATGAAAAATTGATAAATTACTAAATCAAAAGACAAGAAAACTGTTTTATTTTTCCCCTGCTGATTTCCAGCGAGCTGCTGTGAAGATGAGACAACTGTATCATTATGCTGATAGACAACAAAACAAAAATGTTAGCTCTGCATCTCTGCTCACGCAACTCTGACGGTTTGATGCTTATAGATGATGATAACACTGGTCTGATTAGAGAGCTTCGCTTCGATATTCTCACTGTGAGTGGGCCAACGCTGTCTGAGATCAGAGACCCTCCCCCTTTGGGCACATAGACAAAAAACACAAACACATGAAAAACTAATGCACAGAAAGAAAAAAAAAAAAGAAAACAAGTCTCTGCAGAGATAGAAAGCTCAGCATTCACAACTCTGCTCTTGCTACACATTCATATCCAAACCATGAGGACAACACAGATACAAACAAAAACAAACTCAAAAGACATACACACCCCTACAAGGACTCTTGTAGAACCAGTTTGTTGCGACACATATACAAACACACATTCAGGCACTGTCCGAGTGCGCATACACGTGCAAAAACAATAAAGCAAACCTTGTTAAGGGAGTGGGAGGTGAGGCAGCCAGGCAGAAAGATATAAATAGCCTGTCTGAATTCAACAATAGAGGGGGGGGGGGGGGGGGGTCGAGAGACAAAAATGAGGAGGAGGAAAAGAGAGAGGGAGAGCAGAGGAGGGAGAGAAAGAGCTGTAAGCTATCGGAGGGAGTGGGGGAAAGGAAAGAGGTATAGGAAGATTTAGGCGGAGAGGTAGATAAAAGCAGTATGGAATAAGAAAACAGCAGGTCTCGTTGCAGGAGAGGAGTGGGGGAGGGGCGGGTTTAATGTGTTCTGATACGAGTCATGGATGCACCGTTTCATGCAAAGCACGACAGCAGCAGTCACAGTTGTTGGCATATGGCAGCGTGTGCAGCGCTTTCACCAACTGTCCCAAAGCTGCTTCCTGGAATCCAAACATGGCATCAACCCAAAACCTTTGGCACCTGCACTCACATTATTATTGTCACATCACTTCTGACTGGACACACCTGCACCCATTTCATTAATCATGTATGCGTGCATGTTCTAACCTTCTGGCGAAGTGGAGGGAGCGTCCTGTTGCTAAACAACAGAGCCAGAAATCATTTGCATTGATTTGCATTAAGTGTCCATAATTGATTTGCGGTCAGCGGCCTTAAATAAAGCTACAATCACAGCTAAAGTCGAAAAATGTTCTTTAATAGCAGCTACACACAGTGATGTTAGATGCTGATGAGAGGGTTGATGTGCTGCTGCTGCTGCTGCTGCTGCTGGCTTTGGAGGATTGCCACATGAATAATCCCACATGGGACAGGTCAGACTTCAACATCGTTGGACAAAGCAGATTATCTACTTCCCTCTGTATCACCCTTGGCCAGAAGAGAAATGTCAAACACCAATAAAAAAGGCTTTGCTTTACAAAGGTGCTTTTTGTTTTTTAAGTGTTTACTTTAAAATGGGTGACCAAGTTCAAGGTCTTTTGCTCAAGGGCACTTTTACATGACACCGATCCTATACAGACACAGACTGATTGAACTCACCATTTAGGGGATCATTAAAAGTAATGTTGCAACTAATGGTAATTTGGAAGGAATAGTTACTTTGACATCTTGGAAATACGCTTGTTCAGTGAGAACATTGACGTCATCTCTCTTCTTTTCAATACGAACCTGGAGCCGGGAGGCAGTTAGCTTAGCTTAGCATTAAGACTGGAAACAGCTCGTCTGGCTTCCAAAAATATGACCCCTAAAATCACAGTGTGTCATTTTTACACTTTGGCACAAGATAATGTTAACTAATGAGGTTCTGGTAAGTGGATTCTTTCACCTTTGGACAAACTTCCTGTTTCATGTCTTTATGCTAAGCTAATTGTCGCCTGTCACCAGTCCATATTAAACAAACTGATATAAAAATGGGATCAGACTTCTTATCCAACTTTTTTGAACAATTATTATTTGGTTATAAAATGTCAGGAAAAAGTCCAAGTTAATATTTTCACTGCACCGCATTCAATTAATGATAAGAAAAAGCATTTACATTTAGGAGGCTGAAACAAGCCAATGTTTGACATATTTTCTCGATGAATGACTCATGATTCATCACTTATCAAAAGCATAATTCATTATAGTAAGCCGCCTGGTAGCCAAGACATAGTTCCTTCATACAAAGCCAGGTTTGAAAGCACAGTAAGTGTACACATTTGGACTGTGTATTGTCCGAAACTAATGAAATCAGGTTCTGGCAGTATTTCAGACTCCTGCTCTACAGTCTGGTACTGACCTCACTCTAATCCTGTGTCAAACCCCTCTGGCTAAAACACTGGTTGAAGCTCATCCAAGGCTGACAGAGACAGCGTGGAGTGGAGGAGATCAGTAGTAGGGGCATTGAATTCCTCTGGTGACAAACGGTGGGTGTTGGTGATGTGGAGTAATCCCATTCACAACAACAAAGCCCAACCCCCCACCACACACACACACACACACACACACACACGCGCACAAACACACTGTACACTGGCATATGATAATGCCTGGAGTGTGATGGGGGGTAGGTGAATAGGAGATGTGTGTACGTATGCATGTACTGTAGATGTGTGTTTGTGAGACGGGGTGAAATTGCAATTTAGCAGATTATGTTTGTGTGTGTGTGTGTGTGTGTGTGTGTGTGTGTGTGTGTGTTAATGAAAAGGCTCTAGGTCCTTGTCTAACCTGCTTACGCCTCGCCGAGTCTACACAGCCCCATCTGTCCCTCCTCTTTCTCTTCCGCTGCTCCCCTGTCCTATCTTCTCCATCTCACCCTGCCTTTTCTTCGCCTCTCCATCCTCCTCCCCTCCCCTCCTCGTCCTCCTCCGCAGCCAGGCAACAACACAAACAGTCCCTCTTCCTCCTTTACTACCACCTCCCCTTGCTCCATCCATCCGTGCTAATTGAGAACCACTCTCTCTTTTCCATCGTTTCCATTCTCAGTACTTACATGTCACCTCCATGGTTCCAAGTGTGGTGTGATACTCTCCACAGTGACTGGTGAATCCTCGTGTTTTTGCCAGAGAAGGAGTTTTTTAGCGGCGAGTGGGAGACAGGGGTGGATGGAAGGGTGGAGGGAGGAAGCAGATGGCTCCTTGGAAGAACGGTCTATCTGATTGTGGACTGTTAGCTTTAGCCACAATAAGGGAAGACTCGTCTGTCAACACAGCTCGTGCACCTCCTCCTTCTGCCTTTTTCCCTTTTTCCTGTCTTGGCTATTTGTTCCTTCAGGTTTCCTGTTTGCTTCTCTCTTTTAGCATATTCCCTTTAAATAAAACAAAAACAACAAACTCTCCCTGTTTCTTCTTTAACTCTGTACCCCTCTATGATATTTCTGTACACCTCTCTATCTGCCTTCCTCCCTCCCTCTGTGACTCTAAGAGCATCAGCCAGGCTGCACTGCTTCGCTTATGTTGATCTCCGGGCTTATGCCATGATTGGACACACGCCACGATCAGAGACGCCAATGGTGGTGCAGGAAGTGGATCACATGATAAGTGTGAGTGTGTGTGTGTATGTGTGTGTGTGTGGGGAGAGAGAGGTTTAGACGAAGAGGGAGGGAGGGAAAGGAGCAGAAAAAGGAGGGGAGGGGGCTGCAAGCCGCTACATCAGTAAGGGATTTTTTTTTTTCAAAGAGAGATGGAGGCTTTTTCTTATGTGGTGGGGGAGGTGGAGGAGGAGAAGCTCTCAGCACAGACGTTTGGATGAAGAGACGACAGGCAGCTGTACAAGACACAGTCTCAGATAGACGCACCCAAAGCACTGATGTGCATAAACACCAAGCCTGTACACATGCAGTGGAGAAGTGACTCCATCTTACCAAAAAAAAACAGAGCTAGAGTAGCGCAGCGCAGCCGCGGTAATTGGACAGGAGTTGCTATGGAAACAGGGGAAACGGTTGCCTGATGGCCGTAGCCGTGCCCTGGGAGCATCAGACTTGCCTCCATTAAAACACACACACACACAGCATGTACACACAGCATACACACGCACACACACACACCTCTTGTTCTCTATAAACACATCCTTTACTAAACACATTGAGAAAGCAAACAAGACAGTGTGTGTAGTGAATCCAGCATGGTGTGTGTGGGTGCTTAAGTGCTTCATTTAAACCTCTGTGCCTTTGTCTTAAATGAGCATAAATTCCAGTAAGAGCCTGCGTGTATTTGTGTGTGTGTGTACGTGTGTGTGTGTGTGTGTGTGTGTGTGTGTGTGTGTGTGTGTGTGTGTGTGTGTGTGTGTGTGTGTGTGTGTGTGTGTGTTCAGTCAGCCATGAAGAGCCAGCGGCTGAGAGTGTGTTCAACATTTAAGAAATGCACACACATTTGCATGCCACAATACGGCTGACACCCAAACATTGATAAAACCTGAGCGAGGTGTTTTAATATTCCACACCTCAGAAAGCTCAGTGCCATCAGCGTCGGACGGCGATTGTGGAAGCTGTGAGGAAATCTAACCGTACACTAGCAGAATTATGAAGTGGACACCCTCAGATTCATCCTCGACACAGCTTATTATCCTTCCACACGCCCAAGAGAGGACACATCCTTTTATATTGTACGAATAGGAGGAGCATTACATTTACACGTTATATTTACAGACTAGTCCTTTTACAACACAGAATTATTGTTCTTGAAAGCAGGGCTGGTCTCAGCAAAGTGCATTTTTATGAATATAGTATCAATTAGTTAAATTAATTAATTTAGAAATCTGTCAGATTATTTGTCCAGCACTGTTGTAATTTCTCACATAAATGTCACCTCACAGATGTTGTGTTCATCAGACACCAAAGCATATTTGTGAATATCACTGTGACTATCATACGATTAAAGGATGACTACTTAGAGCTCATTTATGTTCAAGACACCACAACCTATAAATTCTTTAGTCAACCGTGACACCAATAACCGATTACATGACTGATGGTGTGGCTCAACTAGAAAGTTCAATAGTCCAGTTTAAATGACCAATTGGTGGTAGTATAAAGGACAATAACTGTGCTTCAAATCAGTGAAAGTGGGATATACAGCATAATTATGTATAACTGATCCTGGCCCCTTGAGACAGTTACGCCTGCACAACCCATCATTAGTCGAGGCAGCACTTTGTACAAATCAGTATTCTTATTAATATTATTCCTCCAAAACTGCGAACATGTACTTACCATTTGTGGAAAGGCAGACTTTGAAGTTTCATTTGATTTTATTACATCCCACGTATATTTTATTCATCCAAAAGAGTTCCTATCCCTTATAGACACAGTGAAATAAAAAGTTTTCCAAGTTATAATTCTGCATACATCATTTAATTCTTCAGTTATCTCCTGGTATATGCAAAATATATACACATAAAAAAACTTTTTTTATATAATAAATCCTTCTCTTTTCTCTTCCTGTAAGATATTTTAATGTAATGTCTAATCTTTGGGGCTTATACGATTAATATTATATAAACAAATGTGACAAATCCAAAGTGCCAGAGGTGCTTGTTACATTCCCAAGAAAGTTTGGTAATTATTTCATTCATTCATTCATACAGTATATCACAGAAGGAAAGCTAAAGACACTTTTGTTTCACTGTAAATGTTGATTTGTTTTACATTTTTCTTCAACGCCTCATTTAATTACTCACTTTCTTGACTCCATAAGTCACTTTAATATCAGACTGATTTTCTTCTACTCATTACCAATATTTTATCACTTCTATCTGCTCAAACTGATGCTCAGGATTTAGTGGGATTTACACTGAGCGTTCCCATGTGTACATCTTTCTCTTGATCGTCTTGCCATTCGGTTTCATGAAATGTGCAGTCAATGGCGGTTTCAGTTACAGATAAACAACTCAGACAGAATTGGGTAGAAAATGACAGTTTTCAGACATCATCAGAGGGGTTGATGTCTTCAGAGTGTTTCGAAGTTCATGGCAGATACAAACTGAGACTTAGCATTAGAGGCTGAGAGCGCAGAGCTCAACACGCACCATTTAGCTGATAGGAAGCCCTCGAGACCAAACAGACTTACTATCGACAAGCTGCTGCTGAATTTCAAACTCCCAAGGTGCCTTGTGATGAAAGATGAGGTTGAGGAGAGAGGAGAGGAGAAGGAAGGAAAGCATCATCTATCCCAACTCAATCGAAACTGACTCTTGCCTTCAAGGGAAGGGTGTGAAGGATGGGACTGGATAATAAGATCGCTTCCTAGGGGAAGTGTGTGTACGGTATGTGTGTTGAATTATTCCACAAGATGAACTAGAAATACAGCTGCACATAAGATGCGGTAGTCATTCCAAGCCTATTAGAGATGGTGGCATAACTTCTGCTACATCTATCATTAAAAAACTCAAAGTTTCAGTTCATTATTACAAGGTTTAGACCATCAGACAAACACAACATTTCATTTTTTTTTTAAGCCTTGAATACATAAAAACAAAATCATAATGCTCTGAATCATTCCGCAGCCGAAAGGTTTTTGTTAATGAGGAGAAAATGTGAAAACACAGATGGTGATGAGGACTTCAATAGACTGGAGTTAACATTTATTCAACAGCGGCTACACAGGATGACTAGATTTTTCATCTCGACTACAATATGTTCTGATTCTTCATTTATAGCCTCTCACAGCAGATCAAAACATGGTACCAACAACAACAGCAAATAAATGTTTGATATCTCTGTTATTTCTTTTGTGAAAGTTGAGAGCCAGACTTTATTCACAGCCTTGCATCCAAGTGCCAACTTCTGTTAGTAATGACCGGGTGGCTTATGAAACCCACAGCGCTGTCTTCCATCATTTAACTCAAAGCGAAATGACAGAAGATGATGCAACTGCAGCATCACTTCATTTATGCACAGGAACCATCACTTCATTCACAAACAAAAATACGATGTGCAAATTCTTGAAAATGTATTTTGAGGATGCTGGAGGCTGAATGAGCAATTACAGAATCACCTTAGTAGTGTGACATGTTGGACCAAGCATATCGGAGCAAGTGTAGAGCCATGGACTGGCTCATTCATGTGTGGGGAAACCATTTGAGTGTTGGTCAACACCAATAAATATGAGGAAAGAATCTGGACTACGATAAATCACTCTTTTAAGGGAGGCTTGTAGGTCATCTGTTTGGTGTTTGACTCCATAAGATGCTAATTTGTTTCACAAATCATGGAAAAGGGATACGGCATCTGTTACATCGGATGCCCAGATAGACAAATAGACAACATACAATATCTGTCATAAACACCTCATTACTATCACCGTCTGGCACTACACACACACACACGCATATATTTCCTGTGTGAGCCGACTCAACATTAGCCAGCTTACAGGACATTTTTCATCTTCATCCAGACTCCAGTGAGCTCCAAATGAAGATGTAGTAGCTTAATCAGTGGCTCAGCCAAGAGAGGCAGCTAATGTTTCATATCAGCAAGGGGGAAAAAAACAATGTAGGAAACATTCAAAATCTAAAAAGCCCCGGAGATGTGTATGCAGTTCCCTCTCTCAATCTGCCCCCTTAAAAAGGGAGCGCCTAAAGCATGTTCATCTGTGCAAACAGGAAAAAAACATTTCCATGTCTATGCACCTTAATCAGGCTTGATATTTGCATGGGAATCTTGGCAATGCCATTCTAATAACTAACATCATTTGAGATATGATTAACACTGTTGTAATTAAGAGTGAGCTGTGTGACTCTGCTTCCTGCCAGTGTCTACAACAGAAAGTCAATGAAGCATGACACAAATCCGACTGTGCCACAATTCTGTATGAAATACACCATATAATCGCAAAACTCCCCCATTTTATAAAAATGCAGTATGAGACTCCAAACTCAAGTTTGACACCGCATTAGAAAATGTCCAATACTATAAAAACGGTTTTCTTATGATAAAATCATATATATCTGTCACCGCAGCTCAAATGTATTATCATATCCTACTGTGTGACCAGTAATCAAGCCTATAATATTATTATACAAAGAAAAAAAAATCTGAAACGTAATACTGTAGATAAAAGATCAGTTCGCTTGGCACCATTGCCAAACTCTTCAACAATTTTCAATCTATAAATGACTCAGACTTTCCCTGTCGAGACATAAAAATACATTGTACTTAAACGTAAGCATATTATCTTCATGCACATACACAATGTCACTATTATGTTGTTTGGGTGTTTGAGCCTTGATTTCAAAGTTTAATCAGGGACAGAGCTGCAAATGAGCTTCAGCTAAACATATACATATCTTTATAGAGATCTACATACATATTTGTATATATCTACAGTATATGTTATATCTGTTGCACTGCCTATGTGTATGCAATGAACGGTTCCAGTTAAATAAGTAAATAGGTCGTTTCCCATCAAATATGAAAAAAAATGTTTTTCCAGTACATGTATAAGTCATATTTTGCATATCAAAAGAAATTCATGTCATGAATTATTATGATGTCGCATCTTAATGAGTTCAGTTCTTTTAATGTTTTTAATTAATCAAATACATGAGATGTGTCGCAAATCACAAATCAACTTGACATTAAAAAAACAAACTGGGAACCTCTGCCAATTTCAAATTAATTTGGAAACTTTAAGATGTTCCTGGAGCTGTCTCCTCTGTATCTATAATGTGTTTCCAGCTGGACTCCGCGCACTTAATTTTGTCACTTGTCCAGTGTGAATGCACTCCAAACCTAGTTAAAATTAGTATAGCATCCCATCCTCTTCTTCATTTCCCATAAACACACACACACACACATGCAGCGTACCTTGTTGAAGTCTTCACTCGTGGCTCTCATCTCCTTCCAGGTTTTGTTGAGCAGCTGGATGCAGATGCAGAAGAATTCCTCAAAGGAGCGATCGTGGGTGAAGAACATGGGATGGAAGTCATGGCAGTTTTCGCTGGCTGTGGGCACAAGAGAGAGAAAAGCTGTCACCTAAAGTATAGCTGCAGTTTAAATGAAAGCGGATACCAATGACTGAAGCCTGTTAGTGAGCAACAACCATCCATTTCTTGGTGACATAAGACACATTTCTTTGCGTTTAATTAATGAAAAACTGTAATCACTTGTAGCTAGTGCCATGAATAATGCTCTTATGGGTGCAGTGCACTTTTCTCCTCAGTTGAGTGACTCATGCCGTATGGTGGCATTTAATTTATATGTAATTGGGCCCAAAGGAATGTCGTCACTAGCCTGGACCTAAACACCTGACCTATGCACAACAACAGGGACAAGCGGCCCCACACACACAGTGACTGCAAGTAAACATCACTTAGCTTTCATAGAAAGAACCACTGTATGAGATATAGTATACAACGAAGCAAGGCAGTGTTATTGAAATTCTTCAAACACAGAATATCCCTCAGAGACAAATTGCGACCAGCAAACACTGTTGCAACTGGATTAAGTTGAGATTTTTCATTTCCAAAGCCAGAGGTGGTTTATTTTCTTTATTAGCAGTGTACTGAAGCACTTCAATCCCTACTATTTGTGCAAGAGTGTGTTTGAAATAAGAATGAGAGAAAAGAAGAAACACCAGGGCTCTTGAGTGCCCAAACCATATTAACCAAGAGGTAGAATAACAAGGCTTGACATTCATTTGAACTAAATTCGTTTCCCTCGCGTCGTCTTGCTGAGAAGAGTGGCGGCCTTGAGCAAAAGGTTGGTTCATTTAAAGAGTTTCAGAGCAGAGCAGCGGGGGCACTAGCCCACCAGAAGCAGCCATGAAATTGGGTGGAAGGGGTCAGGCAGCAATTGAAACTTCACAGTATAATGAGTGATGCCCGCAGCCTACGGGCACAGTGACCTGAGCCTTGATTTGGAGCGATGGATGGGAGATTAAGGGGAGGGCGAGATGGAGAAACCCTTGAGGTGTGCCTCCAGTCAATCAAGAAACTAATGGAGGTGAGCCAAAACAGATGCTGACTGGCTGCTTAGTCAACAATGCATTGTCCTCAGAGACCCAAAAAAAGAAATAAAACAGGAAGCAGAAAAAAAAAAGAAAGTGTGAGTGTGATAATAAAATACTTCCTCAATCAAATATCCTTTTGACCAGATGGTAAAAGTTGTTGGGAAGGTAGAAGTTTGGAGTGACCTCTGAGCAAAATGGGCTGTTTATTGATAGGACTAACAGCCCTGAGGTGGCAAGGTGAGGGGAATTACATGTCAAGGCGTATTTGGGAGATACAGACAGTGAGCAGTCTCATGTGGCTTTGAAGAAATTTCTCCATCCTGAGGTTTTGCACGGCATGCTGAGTCTCAGACAGTTTTATTACCTCTCGTCGGGCTCAGCAGGACCAGAAACAGCACAGGATTGAGGCACAAAAACACTATACCATGTTGATGCTCAAAATAATTCGCAAACAGTGTTCAGCATTTTACTCACATTGCAAACTCACCCAAATTGTTACACAGTGCGGATCACTAAATATTTCAAACAAACATAATTCATCCATGCTGAGGAAATAATTTAAGAGGGGGGAAATCTGGGAGCAGCTGCTCTGCAGTTTAGCTTACTCCTGAGATGAAAGTAGTTAAGGGGAAAATCGAAATATAGTCTCAAACATAAAGTTTGTATTAGCAGTATTTTCATTCCACTCCAGCACGATAGATTTCAAATGACTCATAGATGTTACATTTTCACTCTTGAGTGTTTGTATAAAGAGGCCCATGATTTCTACATCTGATGATCATGATTTCCTCTTCCTAGAGTGAAGGAGAAACCATGGTGGCTGTGAAATGTGCAAAAAGCTCCATCTTACTTTGTCCATTCTGGGCTACTGTAGAAACACGTGAACCCACTGTGTCTTTGGATATAAAAACCTCATATTGTATAAATGAAGCTCCCTAAATCTGATTGCTGGACTTTTAAATGTGAATGCAAAGACCCTCAAATTAGCAGCACTTTAACATCATAGTTGCTCTTCAATTTAAAACAAATGCACTCAAATACAGAAGAAAACAATATTATCCCAATACTTATAGAATGGACTATATTTCATTGAGTCTGAGGAGTAAGAACTGTTTTAACATATAGTTTTTGCAGAAAACATGGAGCTCAACAATGTAGTACAATGCTTTAACAACGCAGTTGCTTTCTAGCGAGCCGAAATGTCATGACTGAATCATTCCCGGCGCTGCACAAATGCACTTAAAACTTTCTGCCTGAGCGGAGATGGCACTGTGTGAGTGCAAAGTCATGTTACTGTGATTAGGTAACTATCGCTTTAAGCCTTACCAGCCTTGGTTTATTTATTTATGTATTTTTACTAAAGCAATGCATCAGCACTAATGTGTCTGAGCCTGAAGCCACAATGATGATATAGCTGCTATAGAATCACACTGTCGGGTAATGGGAGAGAGTTAAAGCATTACTCAATAAAGCTTAAGTAAAAAACAGAGGAGAAAGTGATACAGAATAATCAAGGGATGATTTTCCATGATGGAAAACAAAATGAAACACACAGTGTAAAGTTGGCTGGTGTGGTAGGTAGGTCTGTAACATCATTGGGAAGTGACCAGAGAGAGAGCAATGTAGCTGGAGATTTCTTCCTTTTAGCTGAATTCTACCAACACTTTCTTCATTTTCTTCCTCCACCATTGTCAATATTTTAAATCCTCTTTTTCTATGTGCAAATAAAGATATACATCATGCCAAATCAGGCTAAGAAACACTTGTGAACCACTGTGATCTGGATGCTTAATTGGTTGAAACAGGTTATGTAAGACCTTTTCTTTATTCCTCCCTTCCACTGAGAAACAACCTTCTCTCCCACAGGCAGGCTAACATGGCCATAGAGATGGGGTGGGTGACTGGACACATCAAGCGCCTGAGGAGTCTGACACTTCGATGGATGAGTCACACATCCAGGGACGGACACACAGACACACACACACAATGAACTCTGCTTGTAGCTCGATGACATGCCACGAAAGAGCAGGGTAGATATGAACACTCTCTCAATTTAAGTCACAATTTATGACTCTTTTTGGCCAAGCATATGGGTCCGCAGCAGACTATTTAGATGGATGGAAAATGGGGTGTAATGAGTTGTCTTTGTCCTGTATGCTTTTCATCCATCTGCACAGCCAGATGTTCAGTGCCTGTACCACCCATAAAGTAGGTTACAGGATACTGCAATGACCAGTTTAGGTTATACTGGACCATATGCCCACATGGATCAACAGAACTTGATACTTTATGGTGCACTACTTTGCGATCATATGTCACTACAAAATGATAGCAAATATATATAACAGATATAATTTGGTTGTACTACTGGATGCCCTTGTTGCAACACCGAAGAACAAGAACTACTACACTACTTTCCCCTGGACACGACAGATAGTATGTGTTTTGCTTCAGAAGAGGGACAGCGGAAATTTTTTATTAGTTGTCTTCAAAATGTGCATGAGGCAACATCTTGAAAATGTTTGTTTTGCCTCATCAACAGTCCAAAACCAAAGGTCCAGTATTCCATTTTATTTGAAACATTTTTTAAATCCCATTTTATGTTTTGTACATGGAGAACAAAACACTGTACAATGGTTCAACTAGGCCGAGAGCTGAAGAGCAGAAAAAGACAAAGATGCCTCCTTAAATAACAGTTAAATAAGAATATAACAAATTGGCAGTCACTGGTAAAAGTTTAGCATCAAAATCTGTGCAGATTTCAAAAGAAACAGGTTTCAACACCTGTAACAAACTGGAATTAACAGCTGTGTTGTTTTAGCAAACTTCAAAATAGAAACATAAGGTTAGTCTATGGTTAGCTCTATTAGTCCCACTGACTAACCAAGTATTCAGAATAAATTTAATTTTCTCAAGGGTCAAAAAACCTGTTCAGTTAAAGTGTAACCAAATGCAAAAACTCAAGAAGTTTGGACACAATGTTTCTGGTGCAGAATAAGAATCTCTTGTCCTCACTAAGCTGCGATCACAAAATATCAGAGGGATGAAACGGGAAACTCGCTACTAGCCTAGTCACATCATTCAATTGTTTTCAAACAGTTGACATTGAAACCAGATGCAAACAAATGTTGTATATCTTCTTTTAAAAGAGTTCAATCGATTCCATTGATGTCAATAGTGGAATTAGGTAGATGTAACTGCCAGCAATGTTAGTTTTGCAGTATTTTCACACTTTTTTAAGACTTATAGTCAAGTGGGAGAAATTCAAACTATTTCTAAGTCCGATTTAAAACTTTGGAGACAGTTTTTCTGCCTCGGTTGCTCGTGATTGCAGTCTGATGACGTGAATGCGTCATAAGCTCTGTAGGCAGAGATGAGTTCCAAGTCATTGGTTTCAGACTAAATTAGACACATCGGTACACTGATGTTCAAAACATCAACACAGTATCATCATGACAGCAAGACAACTCAAAGGCTGTACAGATTTCTTTTCTCCTTTCTTTGCATCCATCCATCTGCTGGGAGAGCTGAGGTCAGAGGTCACTGTCATCTCTCTGAAGTGAATGTGCAACTCTGGTTTATGTGTATGTGTGTATGTGAATAAAGCGTGACTGAGTGTGGGACAGCTGTCGCCTGTCACACTCTTATCAAAGTCCATTCAACGTGAGGCCTCTCAGGGCTCTGTGACGTCAACTACGAACTAATTACTCAACTGGCCGCTGCACGGATGAGTTCTGCAGAAGAGAGAGGTGACTAAGCGGGTGTGTTAAAAGTGTATGTGCGTGCAGTTGTGTGTTTGTTGAATCTTTGCGTATGTGTGCGACAGAGAAACAGAGACATGAGGGCTGAATGCCACCCTGACATCTGTCAAGGTCCAGTGTGTATTTGTTTGTGTGTATGTGTGTCCATGAGTGTGCACAAAGTAAGCGAAACGACCCCCAGAGTCACCTTGCAGCTATGCCACATGATGAATACACAGCGAAAAGTGTCATCCTCACTCTAATTACAATACCAGCATGCCCTGATGTCCAACTGTGACAAGGGGAGTGGGTGTGTGCGTGTGTGCGTGCGTGCACGTGCGTGTCCAGCGAGCAGCGTCAGCACCATCTTTCCGGTCCAGTCACTGTTTGCGTGTTTGTGCAGGATGCCAAGGCAGCAGGTACACAGAGATGCAAACCACGGCTGGCTGGATGACTTAGCAGGCTGACTGTGTACTACTCAAACACCAGCACAGCGTCAGTGCGGTACCTGGTAATGC
This sequence comes from Larimichthys crocea, assembly GCF_000972845.2. Lineage (NCBI taxonomy): Eukaryota > Metazoa > Chordata > Actinopteri > Sciaenidae > Larimichthys > Larimichthys crocea. The sequence continues at coordinate 39,028,447 of NC_040023.1, read as the reverse complement.
ACATGAGGCTATAGTAATGTTATACATCAAAGAAATCCAATCTATTTACTGTCATTTCACTGTTATGCTCCAATTGGGAAACATCTGTTACATGGACTGCTTGGGGTAAGATCATTCTACACTGCATTGCAAAAAATGTGTCAAAAATACAAAAAAAAAAAAAAGAAAGTTACAAAAACATCATCCATGGGATCAACACATGAGGACAGAGAAGACTCACAGATGTTTATTTGGCCAAACAGATATCAAATTGGCTAGCAATGCTGGAATCACAACTACATTTAGTACTTGAGTTCTGTGAAATGATAGTTCACACCAGCAGGGCTGTTGGGTTGTACTTGCTCTTCCAGTTCAAGTATCTGTACACTGAAACTAATGATCGTTAAGCATAGATGCCAGGAGAAAGAGGTCACTGGTTCAAGTGAAATGCAAGATAAAAATAGGCATAGCGAGCGTGAGAGCTGTGTATTGTTGCACAAAGTAGACTATTTGTCCAGAGTATTGAATTCGCTTTTTATTTTATTTTTTTATTTTGATTTGATTTATCTACATCAAGTATTTCATTCCAGGGAGGAAGAAAAGCATATGAAGAAACTTGATTCAATAAGGATGAAAATGGAAAAAGTCTAAGCCTTTTTTTCCTAGTTTCTAATTACGTGACAAAACCAGTTTAGCATGCAGAGTCCACAACAATGGTCAAGATGCATTAGAGAACAGAAGGATAGCAGCAGACGGAGGGAAGAGAAAATGAGACTAAGGGAGGCATGAAGCGAATCCATCAATCCAACAAATTTAGCAGCACATCTGCTTTCACAGGCTCATATTTTCCCAAATACAATCAGGCTTGTGCAGACTGCGTCTAGCTGGGAGTTTTCTATTAAGTCAGAGACGCCCTAGGTTGCATTTGTTAAAAACACAAAACTTGTATCTTTCAAATCTCAATACATCAGATATGTGGGCTACATTACAGACTATAATATCCAACTTATGTCAGATTCTTTTGAAGGAAAATCGAATCAGATGGATTTATATTTACACACAGAAAACACACTATCTGTCTGAGTTTGCCCAAATGCAGAAACAGACTTATTTAATCATAACAAAACAATGGAAGATTCTCCAGCTTACATGCACATATGTGTCCATGTGCATGAAAGCACACAAGCACAGACTGTATGTGCATGATAATTAAGCTTTGAAAACGCAGAGAAGCAGTATCATAATAAACCAGTTTAACTTTGAAAATTTGACTTAATGTACTTTTGTAAAAACTGCTGCAGATCTCTCCTCAGCTGTGTTTATTAGGGGACAGGTCTTGGCTACATGCAGAAGAATTTGAACTCTTTCCCTCAGACATCTGAAGCTTTTAAAGACAAAATATTACTAAATGGTTCAAATCAATCACACCTCCTTTAAGTTTATGACCACAAAAAATAATAATTATGTAGTTTGCAAAAATAAATTTGTAATGCATGTATGCAGATTTGATCTGCTCTGCATTTGTTCTATAGTGATTTAGCTTCCTCAGCAAGGACTTTAAAGAGCTACACGGTTTGTGTGTGTATGTGTTTTTGTGTGTGTGCATATAGTGAAAGGCTATTTTGATTTCACCTTTGACAAGGCCTGCTAGCGAGGGCCCTTTTGGGAGAACAACTTCAGTTTGTTGAGAACACGGTGTATAGTTTCTGGGGAAAAAAAGTTTGAGGACATAAGAGAGGGTGATAGGTCGGAGAGAGTTTGATGGTAAATTACATCCATGCAGCTCCTTGGAGAAAACATGCAAGTAAAAATGAGAGTGGCAGCACTGTCATCTGTTGGGTTGCGTTTCATTCACTGCACTGCTTCAAGTCCACCAAGGGTTGCTGAGAGCTGACAGGGGACAAGAGTGTCTGGAAAACTCCAAGGATGCTCAAAACTTGAGATTCTCAAGCACCCATATGTCAAGTTTGTTGTTATTTGTGCACTCCAATTTAAAAACCTTTTGCTGGTATATGCCCGAGGCTATGAAGCGGAAAACCCTGAAGAGCGCTCCCCCTTTAACACAAGGCTGAAACTGACAACTGTGTGAAGTGGTTGCTGACTGCCAAATAGATCCTCGTGTCACGACTTGAGGGATACTTGGAATTCTAGGCTTGGCCTTTCCTCCTGCCGCCATCATCCACTTTGTCGATGATTCATCGAGGGAGACTTACGGGACGGATTAGCAGCTAAAACCTTGAGACTTAACGAGTCATTTCAAATGGGATCAGTTTCCAAGCTAATGTTCAGCTAACACTAATGTTACATGCTAATGTTTGATCTTGGACATAAATTCTCATCCCACTGATACTTCAATAGTGGGGACCAACTGCTTACAGAGGGAACCCACTGAAACTGATAAATGAGACAGGACATGAACATATCATGAAAGGTAAATTTAATACACTATAATTCAGCCTGTCCTTCCCTCATGTTTCATAAAACTCGACAGTCATTTAAGAACACATACAGAAAATTAACCCTAAGATTTATTAGACAAACTCTTAGAAAGTCATACTCTTGTTCATATTTTGCCCTGAGCAACTGCTAATGTGTCATATTAATTGCTTGGTAATGTAATGACTTGTCACCATGTTAGAAAAACGTCTCTCTCAGTGGGTCAGAAATGTAATTAATCCTAATAAAATGATACTTAATGTCTGACGAGTTTGAAAAACTAACCCTCTACAGGCTTGAAAGTTTTTAGATTTTAGTTGCAGAACCAGATCTATATGCAAATGAATTCATTCATTCATTTTCATAGTTTTGAAAAAAATAAAAATAAAAAAAAAATCTGTAAAATGAATCAGATCGATCCTGCAGAGCAACGTACGTCTCCACAGACATGCAGTATGCTCATTATGAGCTACACAAATTATGTTTTGACCTCAATTTGGTTGAATTCACCGCTTCCACATCTCTCATGCACAAACATGTCAAGTCAGGCATATTTGATTATGCATGTTGAAGGCCTGTGCAATAAAGCATCTACAGTTAATTAATTTATTAAATAGAGCACCTTCTCTTAACGTATCAAAATGATGAGTTTCTTTGTGTATGTAGTATGTGGCTCCATTTACAGAATATGGCAGAAATGTGATATGCATCGTTAGTGTATAATTATCTGAAAATAAGAATCAATATGTTTTTGTTACCTAAGAAATTAGTCTTTTACTGTACATCTACAGAGGTCGCAGGTCCTCTTCCACAGAGTCTGCCATGATGAACCACTATTTTTCTACAGTAGCCCAGAATGGACAAACCTAACACTGGCTCTAGATATGCATTTTGTGGACACCAGAGGAACTACACCACTAAATCCTACACACAGTCCTTTAAAGTGTGTGCATACAACATGTCTATAGTTGTAGTTATTCTAAACTAAAAACATTTTTAAAAATAATAGCAATAATTAATAACAAATGAACAATTATTTCATTTTCTGTCCACTTAGATTAAAGCATTTTAGCAGTACAAACACATCACAGCATTTCAGTCTCACACTGTGGCACTGTGTGTGTGTTGTTGTTGTTGTTGTTGTTGTTGTTATTTTTATTGAAGCACAGCAGGAAACTCAGGAATGTCATTAGAGGGGGAGTTGTCCAGTTAATGAGTTTGGATGACTCAGAATCACCTGCTGGGTTTGGACATACTCTATACACACACATGCTACAGCCACCGAGGTGTGCACACACACACACACACACACTCACACACATCTACAACATAAAGACATACAAATTACATCAGTGCCTTCATAGGACACAGGGATAAGCTTGTTACCTGCTCTTAGCTAGGATTACTTATGACCCAAGATGGGTTGTAGGTTCACTTCATACGGGATTATTGAGTATTCTTTCCAGCCCAGACCAAGCTTTACATGTTCTTGTAATGGCAGGTAATGAGATATAATAATGAATAATCATCTAACATACGGTATTATTCGCAATTATCTGAAAAGCTGAAGAGAAAACCAACAAACTGAAAAGAAACCAGAGGAGACAACATCCTCTTTTTGCCTGGAGGCAACACCGTTTATAGAAACAAAGAAGCCATAAGCACACGATTATCACTATCAAGCCAGTTTTGATCTTATTTATTTATAATTATTACACAAAAACAACAGCTTTTATTAGACTGGCAAACTTGATGTGTAATTATACCATATATAGCACCTAATTAAGCTCACTCTTGGGTTGCAGAGTGAAATTGAGTCATCCTTTCTTCTGACTTTACAGTTCTGTCTTAAAAACATTTTCTGATGCCAGCCTCATAACTAAGCAACTAAATAGGAAGATATAAAACTTAATACTATCCTTGAGGAGGAACAATCAATCCAAATATTCTACATGATGTATTGCGTTGGCGTACTTTGCTCATGAGCTAAGATGGAGCTGTCTATGGTGCTGAACATGGCCTTTTGTGCTGACCTTGGCTGACGGCTCTCTGATGGAAGACACAGTTACAAATATAAGGACATCATGTGACTGTCAGTCTGGAGCCTGCCCAGACCTGGCTCTGTGTGTGTGTCTGCTTGTACCGAGCTGGTCCCTTTTTTTTAAGTTTAATGTGTGTCTGTTAGTGATGTGTGTGTGTGTGTGTGTCCATGCCCGGACCTGCCACGGCTCGCCACCCAGCTCTCCATCTCAGCAACGAGATGCCACACCGTGAATCACCAAGCAGGGCCATTACTCACCATGCCTGGCCCTTTCTAAATAACTTCATAAATATTCCATGGGCCAGCTTAAACAGGAGAGTCTGAAAAGTCATGGCTTGGCACCTCAACAACACAGATTCCATTAAGCTCTGTGTTGCAGCAGAAACAAGGTGGGACAATTAATCTTTTTGGAGCTGAAGCAGGGTGACGACAAATGCAAGTGTGAGAGAGGGAAACAGAATTAATGGAAGAAGGTAAGGGAGAGGAAACAGAGTGTTATGAATTGTGTAGGATCTTGACAGCTAATTCAACCAAACAAGTTTCCACACCTCTTTTCTGCAGACCACATCTGCATAGAAAAGAGAAAACCTCTCAAAACAGGTACAGCATTAAAAAGTAGAATGGAAGAAATTCATTGGATAGAAAGTGAAAATCAAAGCATCAAGCATCAAAGCAAGGATTAGAAGTCTGAGAGGGACAGATGTTCTTTAGCCCACAGAGGGGGGAGAGAATGAAAAGTGAGAAAAATTTAGCTGGAAAAGGAGTCTGAAGAGCGGGGAAGATAGACAAGCAACTTCAACAGCTACCGGCAAACCTAAAATCCCTCGGCGTTTCAACCCCGTGAGAAAACAAGAGAGCGTCTGGCCTCTGTCGGAGCCCTACTGGCATTTCACACAGATGAAGAGAGCAAATGAGCCACTAAGATGTCACTGCCATCAGCATTAATCTGCTGTCTCTTTCTTCTGCCTTTATCCACAAAGGGATGTGGAGAAGACACGGGGAAAAGTAAAACAAAAAAAAAACTAAAGGGAAGCTCTTGAAGTGTAACTAAGGCTGAAGTCAGTAGTTTTGCAGGTATTTGGTCATGAAGCACAGGATATTTTGACCTGATGGTGACACTGAATGAAAAGTCAGAGGATCACCAAAGTTCGCCACAGACATGTGTATAAGTTGGTAAGACTGGTGCTTTTCCTACTATGACAAGTTAAAATGGCTGCTGTGAAAATGGCCGTAGGTTCTAGCGAAGTCTTTTTACTAACATGCACAATTGTCATCATCATGCTGGTGCTAGAGGAAAAGGGGGGAACACCAGATTGGTTGGGTTAGGATATCTGTACATGGCAATCCAGCTGATGGTTATTGACATATGTCAGCCTGCCATCTAAAAATGATTTTAGTACTTCATACATAGAATAAAAAAAAACAGTTTGAAATGTCATTGTTACACTTCATGTTTTGGTGAAATATTATTCTGACTCAAATACCACACTATCAAAATTGATAAAACGTTAGAGACACAGACACACCTTCCAACATCCTCATTAGTGTCAGACATTTCATTGTTTCTCTGTTGAAAGGTCAACTGAACGATGACAATCTGCGCAGGGCTGAGACTCATTTCTCTCACTGCCTTCCTCTGGGAAAACGTACACTCATGTCCCTATGTCGCGCACACACACTAACACACTTTTTCTAATGACCGGCCGTTACCTACTAAGCATTTACAACACCTGCTTGCCCCATGTTACATTCATCTTACTCGTACATTCATTAGTGCATGTTAATATACACAGGGCTAATGGGGTGTGTATGAAAATGCACTTAGCTTTCTACAAGAGAAGATGCAATGCAGCTTATGAGTGCTCAGGGACACAGTGGCTTCCTCCCATAAGGATAAGATGCATATAATGCTCTGAGGGTGCGAGTCTGTGCAAATATTTACTGGAGTTGTGACAAAGATGGATGGGAGCATTAGGATTTGGGACACAGGAAATATAAATATATCAAAAATGTTGTCTTTCCTCTTCTGTCCCCAGTGATTTCATGCAAGGGATTTGTTTTATTTTATTGCCTTTGTCTATATATCTTTTAACTGTGTGCCCAAAGATGACCTACTTGTGTTTATTGGAATCCTGTCATGCAAGTGCATATGCTCTTATTATGGCAGCAGACAGTATGTCATACAGATTGGTCACTTTCTGCAGGTTATAGATGCACCTTACCAATCCTTGTTTGTCCCTCAATTTTACACAAACACACACACACACACACACACACACACACACACACACATAAATACCCTATACCACATCATAAATATTAATAGTAGGTTCAGGCTCCCCGGCTCACAGCCTCAGTAAAGAGGAGAATATACAGCCAATGGGAATAAAAAGGCCCAGAACTATGAGTCAAGGTCACTGCTGGGATTCAACTCCAAATATTAAGTCTTACAGGATATAATATTCATTTTAATATTAATGCAGTGAGATTTGCTAATGGAAAAGGTTCTAAGAATGTTTATCATGGAAACCATAATATGTTGAGGCACAGTTTGTCCGTCTGGCTGTATTTTCAGTTCACAGCTTTTGAGTAAGTTATATGAAATCCTGCACAGCTCTGTTTATCTGAACAAGAAAGTCTCTCAAAAACAAAAGTCTTATTCGTAATGATAGTCTGGCATTCATCCATGGGATTTTAGCTCTATTGCATAACTTTTAAAAGCCTTAGAAATTAAGATGTTTCCCTATTTTGGTTCAGTTGCTTAATCTGCATTTTGCTGTGAATGAGGTCAAAGCGATATGCACTAAAGTGAAGCACTTTCAGTCCTCGAAGAGAAAAGATTAAAAGGGCATGTACAGTGATGCACACTTGGATAAAAACTAATGAGACACTAAAAAATACAAAGATAAAGCCATGAGACCAAAACCATCACAGGCACAAAAAGATACACACAAACATACAGAGAAAAAAGAGCCACAAGAACACTAAATTAAGTAAAAAAAAACTAAAAGCTGAGTATGTGTGTTCGTGTGTCACGTAGCACCATTGGAGACCTGATCTTCCACCTGTCATCTGTCCCCCAAGTTGGACTAAAACCCTCTACTCACCCACCCCGTCTCTCCAGGTCAAGGCACGCCTGTCAGGTAGCTACATTTGTGTAATAAAAGCATGTATGTAGACACTTTCTGGGTGGAATGAAATATATAAATCCATTTGCCTTTGTTGAATGTGCTCAGAATTTAATGAGGACAGGGAGGAAGGTGGAGACATTTTGCATTAGAGCAGGGTCTGGCAGAGATAAGAGCATATTAAAAAAAAGGACAGGAAAATTACAATATGCTTAGAAATGATTAAAAAAAGCATTCCTGTCCCTTCTTATCTCGTATTGAAAACTAGTCTTTTATCAATAATGTTAAGGACAAATGAGAGAATTTGGCAAAAGTTTCTCGGCGGTATATGAGTGGACACCACTTTTTCGGGGACTACAGCGCAGGGTTGTCGCAATAATCAGCACACAAGAGTGAAGAGCCCTGCAATGCAGGCAGGTCTAAATCCTCTATGAAAAAAAAAAGACAGATGAAAAGGGCACATCACTTTTAAATTGAGCTACGAATGTCGTCTCCCTCCCTACAGGGAGCAGCAGGGGTCAGTCTGGAGCGGAACTGAGACCAACTCGCCCATTTAAACAAGTAAATACAAATGAAAAGGGCACATCAATTTGGTGTGGACGTGGGCACAGCATCTCTTTCTCAGCGCAGTGTGCCTCCCAGAGGCGGTATATTAGGCTGAAAGGGGCTCGATGGGGGCGAGGTGCATCACTAAATAATGAACTCCCAGCAGCACAATTACTGAACATAATGGCTGCTTTCATCTTAACAGGGAGGGAATATGTGTACTTGTGAGAATGTGTGTGTGTATTTGTATTTTTGTGTACATAAGTATCTGCATCTCTGGGGGTAAAGTTGTCCCTGAGCTATTTTCTTCCACTGCTTACTGTATTAAGCTCATTCTGAAGATATTGTGAGGAAAGTGAAGTTAGATAAAGAACTACTACCAGGTGTACAGCGGAGTGTGCGTGTGTTATTTAGACTTACGAAGCTCGCCCACTTTCAGGATCTCACAGAGCATCTTGGTCAGCTCGATGCTGCTGCGGCCAAACGGACACTCGTGCTTGTCTTCTCGACTGCTGTTCTCCAGGACGATCTGGAAACAAAGATAAATGTCATCAAATAAGCCAGACAGGAAGTATCAGGACTCTTCTCATCTTGAATCAGTGGTTATAAGTCTGAAATTTGGGTCTGCTCATTCTTGTACAAAATCATAATATTCCTGGACATTAATAATAGTAATATTTAAAATAGTGAATAGATCTTGTTCCAGATGTATCTATGTAAAGAATCTTTCTGTTATATTACGTTGCATTGCTTTCATCTCATTCATTCTCAGTGTCACTGGATGCTATGTTCTTTTGACACTACAGCTACAAGTTGCCAATGACAGAATAGTTTGAATCCCACAGGCTTTAAAGACATCTAATCATCTGATGTTAGAAATAACAGAGTATTTTGAAGCCTTGGCAGATGGGTATGCACTCTTAGAAAGTTTTGTGGTTATAAGAATATGTAAATATATTTGCATGAATTTAAAGTTTCTGGCTTATCACACTGAAGGTCATATTCATGTAAACATTTCCATTATGGTTGGAAGTATTACTCATTATTTGATCTGATCTGACCCTCTCAACTATCTGCTTGGAAGCCAAAAAACATAAATGAAACCTCAACAGCAAAAAGAAAAATTCACTCTAATTATGTGGACGGTGGCAGTGCGCCATAAATGAGGCCATCAATGCCCCAATCATTTTATCTGGTGACAGTTTAATTTGGGAAATTGGAAGCAGTGTTTCTTCCTCTGGTCGACTGATAAGGGCTGAGTTGGCACTACTAAGGCATCGCTTTTCTCACTTTCAGGTCCAGAGACTATAAGAGTTACACGCCAACATTATGATGCAGTATACACAAACTGCTGCATGCGTGCAGTTGATACAAATACACATTTTATATTCGTGCTGGACAGCTGCCATAAAATGGTTCAAACCAAACTGAAAGAAAGGAAAGAAAAACTCGAGCAAACTATTAAATGAGTAAATATCATCCCATTACTGACAATCGCTGCAGTTATTCTGTATCAAATAGTATATTATATTATTCAGGATTATAAAATCATGTTAATCATCATGTGAAAATGATAAAAATGCTCAAATTGTTCTGCACCAATGTCTGTCCAGACCAACTTCATGAAATTCAGTTCTAACTGCAAGAAAACTTGAAAATGAGCCAAAAACTACAAACAAGTGAATGAGCTGGAGGGAAGAAGGTTTGGTAGGAAGCGGAGGTGACGATGAGAAATATAACACCACTGAAATCACTGAGAAGTTTTTTTTGTAAGTGTCTCTACATGGGGTATAGCTGCATATCAAAGTGTACGTGCATGCTTACCCTGATGTAGGCGTCCTGGTGGTGCTTGGCGAAATACAACATGTTATCCAGAGCCAACATGCCTGGAGGAATCTGGGTGAAATCCACAGCTGGGTTGACATGGTTCTGAGAGACAGAGGAAGAAGAAGAGGGTGAGACATGGACCTAAATACACACTACCAAATCCTTTTTTATCCTTTATTCTTTTAGGTATAATCCAATGAATATGCTCTTTTTTTCCCCCAGCAAAAAGCAACGGCCAGGCTATGACACTGGGAGTTGCAAAGTGCAACCAGTTTTCTGCTGTGGGGAAGCAGCTCAGGGTTCAAGGACTACCAGTTGATAACATAAATACAAAAATAATTAAATAATTAGCAACAATCAAATTTAAAGTTTAGAAAAGAAGGTTATTATTTATTAAGGACTGTGCAGATTTGGTTTGATCCCACCTAATTGAAATGGTGGAGATGTGTGGAGATAATTTTTTTTTGCCATTTTCAAGAAACTTTCAAGTCTCTGAAATTGTTTTTCAAAACGTAATGAAATTAATAGAAACTAACTGGAAGATACGGCAAAAAATGAATGTCTATGTTTTGCAAAATGGCCAAAAGCAAATTCAAGTATACACAATTTTTAGTGTAGATTACTTTAAAAACACAAATACCCCAAATCCCCACCTAACAAAACCTTTTTTTTTTTTTTCCAAAAACTGCACTAACAAGTCTGCTTCTCCAGCTTCTACACGACCACCTCCCATAGCATCTAAATATTGTATGAGATATGAAGATAGATACCGCCTGTGCTGTCACACTAGCATACGTAATTCCTCCCAGATATTGTGGAGAATTCAGTCAACTAATGATTAAATCTATGGATACACATGCAAACACTTCACTCTGAGGCTCATCTTGACTTTAAGAGGTGAGATAGGATGTTGAAAAAGGAAAGTGACTGGAAGAGGAGGAAGTAAAGCAGACGAAGTAAAGTAGACGATGAAAGAGGTATGGAGAGACTAAGATCTATCTCATCACCTTTGTAATTCTGCCTGACAGGAAGCATACTTATAGGCTTAAAACATACACAGACACCCAGGCAGGCACATGCATATCTTAAAGAAATACCCTCATAGGGACATGTGCAGCAATCCCTGCTTGAAGAACCTGACGGTATTAGACGGAAAACAAATTACCTCAGCAGTGATAAGGTCTATCTAGAGAATTATGGCCTGTGTATGTGTGTGTGTACAGCATGTTTGTGTGTCTATGTGGGTGTGTCTGTAAGCTGTCTAGCATGGAAAGCAGACTAAGGATTTTAGGGTTGGTTTTCTCCACACTAGTGGAGACAGGGCAGTCCAATTGTCCTTATCTTTACTGAGCACACTGCAGTGGGAGTGTGGATGGGAAGAACCCCGAAACAGCTCTGGGCTTACACTGAGCCACAGTGGGTTTTTCTTCAAGTTCTTATGCTATAGTTAGAACACTGCCTGCAACACAAAGTCACACACACACACACATATCTACATATGCAGTTCATTATAAATATGCATGCTTGAAGGTAGGGAAAGAAAAAAAGTAGTCTGTTTTAGGGAAAGTGTGAATGAGAAAAAGCCCCTACAGATGAAAAACATTATTATAGGACGAGTAAAAGAGAAGTGACTGAAAAAAACACATTTCAAACTTCAAAAGTACATTTACTATAGTTAACTCAATGTGAGGTATTTGTACCTTAGTTGAATCTATACATTTTCTCTATTTTCTGTCCACTACATTAATCTTTATTTTCCAGATTAAGATTGCATATGAAATATTAGTTTTCACACCGATGAACATCCAGGGATTGGATTTTAAGATGGTGGGAACATACAGTACAAATACCTAGGTGTTGGCAAAGCTGGCATCCATCATGAACAACTCCTGTCACCCCCTGCATGAGACTGTGGAGGCCTTAAACAGCTCCTTCAGCAACAGACTGCGATTCCCACCATGTAAGAAGGAGAGCTACCACAGGTCCTTCATTCACAGCTGTCAGACTCTTTAACACCAGCATGACTTCATGACTTCCTTCAGCATGACATCTTTTTAATATGTAATTAATCACTTATGAACCTTGTGTATACGAGCTGCTGTGACAAATACATTTTTCCAGTGCGGGATCATTAAAGTCTATCTTACCATACATTACCTTAAAATACAATACATGTTTATATAATAAAGCACTGGTTCCCAATTTGTTTTGGCGTGTGCAGAAATAGGTGCTCCTTGTCAAATGTTTCACAAAGTTGTCATCAACTGCACAAGAGAGATGTGCCCTATAAACTTTTCAGACTGAGGCTCAAGAGTGAAATACAGACACACCTATAAAGCAGGATTATTTATTTTTTCCTTTCCTACCACATTTATCATCTTGCGACCACTCAGATTTACCTTGTGACCCTTTAAAAGGAGCTTAACCACACAGGTTAGAACTGCTGAACTAAAATATCTAACATCATGTATAGTCATAAAAAGTAGCTCCAACGTAAGCAACTAAAAGAGTAAATGCTGCTTATGCATTCGTGCACCAGTATCAATCTAATAGTGTCATGTCACATGGGCCATTTTTCTGCAGAATGAGCATTTTCTTGTTAGCTGGCAGTGTGTGTGTGTGTGTTTGTGTTTTTATGTGTGTGTGTGTCTGTGTGTGTAGTAGTAGTAGTAGATCAGAGTGTATTTATGAGGCCCTATGGAACACGTGCCAAACTTACAATAAAGCCGAGCTTCTTGTAGTCGCGGGTGTACATGGACTTGCGTTTTTCGATGCTGCCACTGTTGGGCTCACACTCCACATCGAAGGCGATCCTCCGCAGCTCAAAGATGATGTCCCTCTGAGCCTGCGCATGCAGAGAAGAATATTAAAGTGCTGCTCATAAATCCATCTGTCTATTCTTCCATTCACCATTTTATAATTTAAGAATGCTTCAGCCTCATCTCCGTTGTCTGGGGTCCTGCAGTGCCCAAGGCAATCTGGCTAACAGCCATTTCTCTACACTGTTTTTATTACTTGGCCAACCTAAAATAACTGGTTTTTAAGAAACCTGGACCAGGCCCAAACTGCCCACAAGTTACCGAATAAAAGATTAATGATTGTTTACTCCCGGAAGCTGCATCATGCTTGATGGTCCTGGTGGAGTATTCCTCTACAAGATGTACCTCTGCTTTTTTACTGAAAATGTTGTTTGGGGGGATAGTTCTTTGCACACCTGTACTGTATGCTCTGAGGTGTAATGTTGGCTACAGTTATTCTGACTTGCCAGTGTCTCATTCTAAAAAAAGCCTGGTAACTTTATATATATTATATTATATCTTTCTTAAGCCCATGAAAATCCCAAAACCAACAATGAATTAATTCTACCAGCAAATACCATCTGTGTAACCAAATCTTTATGTATGTTGTTCTTTAGTTACATAGAGTTGTACTGTAATTTTTTTGTGTGTAAATCCCACATAAACTCATCTTGCTGTTAGAAATTCTTGCAGAAGCACAAAATGTGTCAATACGCAGCTGAAAATATTTAAAAACTCATGACTGAGTAGCGTCTGCTAAAAACTACAGTGCCCAGCTGTTACTCAGGCTTTTCCAAAATAGCAACTGTATATTTGTAACCCTTTTTAAAAGATTAACAGCTTGAGTATGAACAAATGAATGCAGGGCTGAAAGCATGAGATCAGAGGATGGGAAAGTTAAAGAGTTTTGAGAAATGGACAGAAATGGAATTTATCGACAACAACATATATGTAGAATATCACCAGACTTATCCTTTAAGTTGTTACATATCATATTACTTATATGTCTGTAATAAAGTGCTGTTTTTAACATTTAATGCTAACTTTAAAAAAAATAACAATCAGTCTTGTTGTTCTTCTTTTTCTTATGTTACTGCATCTATTATAAGTTTCTTTAGTGTGTATTTTAGTAATACACAAGCTGTTCAAAGAACTTCAAAAACTCGCCCAGACTACAGCTAACCACCGTAGGCTGAACAAAGTGGATTTCACCCACTTCCACTTACCAGTCTACTAAATCTGTGTCTTATTAAAGGTTTTAACTTGTTTTGAAGATAACAATGTGACATCCTTTCCCTTTTTTGGCATCTATTCCTCCATTTGTCACACATTTCTGTCTGCATCATTCACCGTCCCCCCACCTGGTCCTGGGGATCCATTTTGGTCATCATGCGGTCCTCCAGCAGGTTGAAGGTGAGCACCTGCAGCACGTACAGCTGGTGAGCCATCTCATCGTTGATGGGTGTGGTGCTCCGGATCACGTTCTGCAAACAGAGGAGGGGAGGGGGAGCAGGATTAGAAGGGTAAGGGAGATTTAGTCAGACAAGGGAGTGGAGAGGTTAGATGTGAAAAGAGGGTGAAGGAGAGAGGATGGGTTTTTTGGGTGAGAAAGACGAGACACGGATTTTGGAGGAAGGCGGTACGAGATAACAAAAAGGAGAATAAGAGGATTTGGGAGTGAATGAGGAGGATTAGAAAGCATAAGTCAGACGAGAGAACAGGAGAAGCAGAAATGAGATTTAACACAAGGGAGAGGATGAAAAAGAGAAAAGGAGAACAGGTGTGAGACAGTAAGTACAGTAGATAATAACCAGCAATGTGAGACAGTGGCAGACATGGCAGGTGTCATTTTCTTTTCTGATATCACTCTGCTGCAGAGGCATAAACCCGAAAAGAGATAAAGAGAGACAAAGAAGGAAAGATACACTGGAGAGGTGAAGAGGGGAAGGGCATGGTTAGACTTACACTGAGAATGATGGAGCGCAGCTGTTTCTGGGCAAGAATATGGGCCATTTCCTGTAGAGGGAGAAAGAAAATGAGGGAGAAATAGTGATAGAGAGAACAGAGACAGAATTTAGGAAGAGAAAAAAAGAGAATGAGAAAGATGAGACACAATAATACACCAGCAAAATACAACACATGTATAGGGTTTTCTATGATATAATGAGGAATGAAAGCGGGGAAAGTAAACAAAAATTGCCACGGCACACTGCAGCGATAGGCCGTGAAAAATAAGAAAGCCATCCCAAAAAAGAACTTAATCTTAAAAAGGGATACTAAATGCACTAACTGATGTCTTCTACAGTGCAAACTACAAAGTGTGCTAATCAAGGGTGCACTTACTGTCAGGGGACAATTTAGGATGTCCACAATGTGCTCATCAAACTACCATATCGTGCGCAGTGAGGAAACAAAGTCAGAGACAGAAAGACAGAGAGGGTGAGTGAGTGAATGTAGAGAGAGAAGAAAAAAAAGAATCGGAGAGGACGTTAAATTCAGTTTCTGTCAGTGGTGCAGTTTGTGGAGGGAGAGGGGGGGAGGCATCGGAGTCAGCAGAATATCGAGACTGGGCGGATAATAAGAAAAGCTTTACTGATGGTCGAGTCTTTAACACACTCACACACACATTGTCTTATGCCCTTTAAAGACACACGCAGCGCAAACTGAGGACCAAAAAGAGTCATTAGCTCCTCTCATGTTTAAAAATTGTGAATTGCGTGAACAGGTGCTGCCCCATAACGGCACACTCCCCGCAGAGATTAAACTATCTATAAGCTATAAACTTATATGACCACAGTGCATGCACCTAAGACTGGAAGACATTGTTCACTTATCACCTAAAATAACCAGATAAAGTTGCTCAAAAGTGATGCAAACCAACCACATGAATCTGATTTGAGCAGATCCCTGTCAGAAAAAGAAGCACTGCAATATCTGAGCGTGCTACGGTCTGTATGCGGTTGTGCTGTGAAGCTTATTTGTGTGAAGCTGTCTTCAACTGTGTGTGCTGCATAGGAGAAAGGCTGTGGGTTAGCATCATTTATTATTAATGTCACAGCACATCGCTGGACCCTATGGTGCTGATGCAAGGGATCATGTGATTAGCTACAGGGCAAAGTGTGACATAGGTGAGAGAGCGAGTATGAGAGAGAGAGAGAAAGTGAAAAGGTAGAGGAATGAGGGCAGGGTTGTGCGCAAAACATCACTTCTGCACAGAGGACCCAATGGAAGGAGGAGTAGGGAAAGAGGACGTTTGTTGGGCTTTCACACTAAATCACTTCTGTTCTACTGGATTTTACTATTTACAAAACTGGAGATGTAAGATAAAGACATGAGAATTCTTAGACACAAATATACACACAAAGTACACGGTACAAAAATGCTGATGTGATAACATGTGAACGTAGCACGTAAAACTCACTGCATCATGAAACAATACAGGGTGAAAGTGCTGTGTGTGCACACCACAGCCTCACCTGTCTCTTCTCCTCGGGAGCTTTGAGGAATAGAGCATTGATGACAGCAATAGTGTAGGTCTGAATATCTTGATCAGTCCTGAAATTGGAAAATAACAAATAAAACAACTCATGACCGCCTTCCCATGTGGTTTGAAATGCATTTATCACTGTGTAAGAGACACTGATCGTTTGTACAAAAATGAATCAGTCCAATTCATGTTCATACACACAGTTTAATGATCCACTTACCCTTGAAGATGTGGGATGAGCTGTCCAATGGTGATCTCTTGCGCCACCTTGTGGTAAAGATCCTGACTGTTGAGCACCATGGACTCTAGGATGGCCAGGGACCGCTGCAGCACTGCCGTGTCTAGGGCCGCCTTGTTTACAAAGCTGGCAATCTGCAGGAGAGACAGAGGAGGAGATAAAATAATTGACAGAAAACACCAAAAAAATGTTTATGTTTCTCAAAAGATATGTAGTATGTACATGTAGTTGTAGAGAGTAATGGAGGACAACTTCATTTTGACATGCGAGTAAATAAATATAAAAAGGTAAAACAGCCAATATACACTTTTAATTATTTCCATTTTCTATATACACAAACAACTAATTATGTGTCAAAATATATGCATTATAATGTAACACAGTTGTGATCAACTACATAACATACATTTTTCATACATTTTGTTAAGTTGATGGGAAGTCAGCAACCCATACTGCAGATGTCCTTGTTATTTGTAACTCATCTTGTTGTAATATAACACGTATCCTCACTACTTTTCTTTTGGGAGGGTCTCAAAGCTCAAAAAGTGATTCTTAAATCAAAAGCTTTACACCAAATATACAGTATAACTGCAGTATTATTAATGCTCGTCCCTCTTAAGTCCCTGCCCTGTTAAATAAGATGTTTTCTTGGCCGACCTTCTTGATGAAGGCTACAGAGAAAGTGTCCCAGGAGACAATGCCGTGGTCCATCAGCTCCACAAAGGCCGTCAGAGTGAAGGACAGCAGGTCGCCAAAACTACAAGACAACACACACACACAGAAACACACACCATAGGAAACTTCTCTCCAGCAGATGGCTTGGACCGGTATGTAGCTGCAAAGCCCAGATGGCTTGGAACATAACGAAGAATGAGCGGTCAGCAAAGACAGAGAGAGAGGTGGTGGAGAGCAGGAGAGGGGACAGAAGAACGCAATGCTGCAACCAGGCTTGCTGGAGAAAGACAGAAAAAAACTAAAACAAAACAGACATAGAGAGAGAGAGAGGAAGAAATGGAACAGAGGTTTGCGATGCCGTGCAGACAGACTGGCCTTTCGAGAAACAGCAGGGGCCATCAGAAGGCCAGCAGGAGCCGGGCAGCACAGTGTGGTTTTCAATCAGGACCAGAAAGCTACATAATAGAGTGAAGTCATGCAGTTACACAAATATCTGGAGAAATAAATCACTCTGAAAGAATCACAGGAGGCCAAAGCAGGAAACACATTAAACAGCTGTTATATTCAAGACATATTACTGCTGGAAGTACTTACTGAAAAATTTAGAAATCATAGTGGAATATAAAAGTTTTAACCTGCACACAACTCATGATAAAATAGGCAGTTTGAAGTTATTTCTGCGATTAAAAATCTATAAAATGTTTTATGGCTTCACCATAAGGTTTTACAATACTGACCTCTACTGCTTAAGATTGGCTTTACAAAACCACCCTGCACTGACGCTTTTGTCTGTGCACCATTTATACTACTGTTCTAGTTTTATGAAGCTGACATAAAAATATACAAACCCATGGTGCTGTAACCCAGACAAAAACATGTTATATCTCTACATGTTGTAACCAAACTTTGAGAAAAACTAAGCAATAATCTGATGCAATTTCTCATGAGTGAATTTTAAAAGTTAGTTTTCAGTTAGTTAGTTAGTTTGAAGGTGGTGCACAGCATAAAGTCCAGCAAAAAACAAAAAAATGATATGAAAGTTGAAGATGTGGGCTTTCAGGACACAAATCTTCCTACAAAGATATAGTGAGAGAGCATCATGGATCAGTGTTGCTGCATGGTAGGTGATTAGTGAACAGTCAAATGGACGATTAGTAACCCGCAGCTGAAGGGCGAGAATGCTTTTGCAGATGGTACTGGGCATTTAGATGACACACTGTAGTCAACTACAAAATGCTACATGAAATTGTAGAATACTGAGAGTAGAGGACAGATTATTTATAGCACATAGAGTGAAAGAAACCCTGATGATGGATGGATGATGTTCTTGTGGTGATGGAGGCTATTGGCTAATAATGTTGAAGAGAAAGTAAGAAAAGTAGCTGGCTCACAGCGAGCCCGCAGACAATCCCCTCACCCTGAGCAGCACCATTTTGTAAAGAACACCAAGATTCATTAATTCAGGGTCCTGACTTGTACTAGAAGTAATAATACTTGGAAATCCAAAAATCATCGGTTTAATAGATTTCTTATTTTGTTTCTTAGAAATAAATCTTGGCCTTCTTTCAGTCTGTATTCAAGAATTAGGAATTCGTTTGAGTCTCTTGCCCAAAACCACATGCAAAAAATCAAAAAGTGTGACACTGATTTTGGAAGATGGAAGCCTGGAAGTGGCTGTGTTATACATATATATAATTTCCCATAAGGCACTGTAACCAGAGTCTTAATCATGCAGACTCGGCCAGCAGGTTAGGAAGAGCACAGAGCCAATGACGTTACCCGGCTGAGGGGAAAGGGGAGGGGCTTACCAGGGCTTCATTATCTTCTGTAGTTTCTGATAGCGCCTGCAAAGATTTGAGAAACTTTGGTGTCAAAGGTGGGAAACAAACAAACAACTAAACCTTTCAATCTTTGCCAGCACAGAGAAGGGAACAACACACATCACAATCCGGTGACTCAATAATGCGTAAATGTCCCTGAAAGAAGGCACCAGAATCAAATCAAATCACACATCATAAAAACAGTTTCTTATTGTATAAGACACAAGCAAACTGAAATTAAATGTCAGTCTTTCATTCAACATACACGTTTATGTATACATTGACTTATAGTGCAAACCAGGAAGCCTATTTATCAAACATTTAAAGCATGCCAAGCAGAGACAGTTGAAAAAGCAGTTTGCTGCTAACCTTACAGTCACGCAGCAAGCTTGGGCAGAGATGACAACGCACAGAAATGATCAAACAACATTTTCACTTTACAAGAAAAAACTTTTCACACTTCAAATGTCTTGAGTAACAGCTCCACTGTATGTACCAAAGAAATAGAACAAAACACTCTATTCTGCTTCATTGGATGCGATGTACCCCGAGTCAAGTTTCTGCTGCAGACTGCACATCTTTATATTGTCATACATTTTGTTTTATAATTGAAATGTCCTTGAAAAAAACTCTATGAGTGGGGTGACAGCAGAACTCTTAAAGACCCATATCTTGATTTGGGGCAAATACAACCCAACTGTCATGCATGGCTAGATATCACTAGAGGTAAGTTAGAAAATATGCTTTTTTTTTAATTTATGTAAAGTCACTTTTTAAAACAACAACAACTAAAATCTCTCTTCCCATTGTTTCTGAACATAATAATACCTCTTAATAAGCTGCTTGAAGTTGCACTGCACATTCTGTGTCCCTACATTCAGAATCAGTTCTTCCATGTTTTGGTCAGTAGAGGGCGGTATCTGCCTTTGACTTGTGGAGTTTGTGTGGGCAGCTTCAGCAACAGCAGCAGTCAGCCAACTGATTTCCACATTAATACAGTACATCTCTGGAAGAAACATTAGATCACAGCACCGTTCTGCCCTCAAGAGTCTGCAGCACTGAGGCTCTTGAATAATTACAGTTGACCAAGTTGGCTGGCGAGCACACTAATGAGTGAGTGAGTGTGTGTGTGTGTGTGTGTGTGTGTGTGTGTGTGTGTGTGTGTCAGACACTGCTACCTATCTCTGTGTTTGTATTTCATAAGTTCCTTCTATTCAGATGGAAATGCAGCAGAACCACTCGGTCTCTTTCACACACACAAACATGCACGCAGAGGCCACTTTTAAACTACTGAATAACGGATGTGAAGGTAATTCACGAGGAAACATACTGAATAAAATGGCCAGAAGGAGAGTGGAGTCAACATCGGTGCTACTGTGACGGCTCCTTGCACTAAGATCAAACAGTGTCCAATATTTGCTCGTTTTAACATCTCATGCAAAAGCATAAGAGGTTTCAATGATTTCCTGTCAAACAGTGAAAGTGAGTGCACTAATGCTAGAGACTCTGATGTCTCCTACCCTGAAATAGGAGATCATTACGTGGTTTCTGCTGAGCAGAAGACATTAAATATCTGACCGGAATCTGACCCTTTATGCACATACAAAACAATCAGGAGGATGAAAGTGTTGGATTTTGGACTGCGCTGCAGTAACAGCATATTTTTGACCTTGTTTGAGCGTGCGGTTACAACATGACTGTGTCAGAGCCAACTCCTCATGCAGGCAAACAATTCTATCCATCGTTTCTCTTGCTTGGTAAAAGGGATAAATAATGAGAGTAGCATGAGGCAGAAAACAAGAGTGTCCCGGTCGGCTAGCTACTGCTGCCCTCTCTGACAGTTTGCACAGTATGTCTGCTTGTGTGCACGTGTGTGTGTGTGTGTGTGTTTGTACTCTGACTGTGACTTTTCTCTGGAGTTTTTATTCCAGCTGGAGCTGTGCACTCACACAATGTGCTACTGGGACACACACACACACACACCTCCCATTGGTATCACGGCTGAGAAATTCCACCTCAGCGAAAGCGTCCTCACTTTAACCTTCAGTTGCGACGGTCTCCAGGGGGGCCTCCACACAGTGAGTCTTTGGATCTGCTGAACAGTCAAACACTAGTGCAGAGCTCTCATCTCAGCTGTGTGTAATATCACCATCATGATCAGCAAAGGCGAACAGGTGCCCCCAGGCATGTTCTTCACAAGCCAGCTCTTCTCTTTTCAGCACTTTGGTGACACCTTCAGAGCATGTTAGGGGGTTACAGTCTTGCTCTGTAGCTAATCTGTAGCTTAACTATGCTACCACAGAGATACTACATGGACAACCTTCTAATGCTGCTGAATATTGCTGATTACTTTCATTGGACGGCCTTTGCTTTCAACACTATCACCAAGGTAGTGACAGAGTGTAAACATTACTTCGGCTGTAGATGTAAGATGAATGTAATGTGTCAACAACATAGTCTGATAATGACACATTTATCTAGTGTTGCAGTGAAAGTATGCTGAACTAACCCACTAAGATTGCACAACAAAGGCTAGATGCTGCATAAATCCAGCTTAACACAATGATTTAAGGAGTGTTAATGAACAGAGAGCAAGTAACTCAGCTGCTTTGAACTTTGAACCAATCAGAATGTACAGTGCAACTCCAAAGACCCCCTGGGCTCTCACTGACCTTAGACCTGTGTAGGTGCCATACTCCTAAAACCCGTAAAATAGATGTGTAGGCGTAGAAATCCTGTGGTTACAAATGGAATATTTTAAATTTAATAGCTTTGTGGCTTCAGGAAAACACTAAAAATGTATATTTCTTCCAACCTTCTACTGTTCCCCATCTTGCCTATAAAATTCATCATACAAAGAGGAATGAGAAACTGTCTGAGGTGATGAGTAGACAGCAGCGACAGAGGAAATCCAAAACAGCAAAAGAGATGGACAGACAGCTGACTTACTCAGTCCCACTTTCCACCATCTGAGTGAGCAGGGAGATGCCGTCCAGGTTGATGAACTCTTGGGCGAAGGTGATGTCGCGGGACGCATTTGCCAGGTCCTTCAGAGCCTCCAGCTTGGCATCCATGCTGGACGATTGGATCCGTTCATGAAGTTGGACTGCAGTCTGGTACTGGAGTGGACAGAGGGAGGAGGAGGAAGATGCACTGATGTCAGAAGGCAAAAAGACACATGCTGAAGGCATATGAGGTGCGTTGGGATAATAAAGATAAAGTTTTCTTTCTGTGCATTCACAATGATCAGTGTGTTTTTATGTATTTATAAGTTAACTTACAGGAGAGGTGGTCAGACGCAGGATTGAGCCGTTCTTAATGTCATTGCGATTCTGTAGAGAAGATGAAAACAGAAGTTAGTGAGTCCTTGAGATATTTTTTTCTTACCCTAAGCTTTAAGCACTGCAGCCTGGAGTTATAAAACAGACAAACCTTTTCTGTGATGTAGAAATTTGTCGCGTCAGCAATCTGCAGAGCAAAGTTTTCATGGTTCCCCAAGGACCACCTAAAAGTCATTGGAAGGAGAGGAAAAAACACATTGCATAATTGGTATTAAAATACAGCTATTAGGATTTAAGTGTAGATACCGAGGAGCCCTAAGAGAATTGCTTTAAACCCAAAACGCATTTGTGCACGGACACACAATGAAGCAGACTTACCCCTCGCATACTTCTTTAATGATGGCTGAGAGAGGCTTTTTCTGTGGAGAAAGACAAAACTACATTTAGAGTCCACAGTCCAAACTTGAGTTTCTAAAACAACAGTCAACTCACAGTGAGCTGCAATTACTTTATATTACAGGACTGGCACAATGAGAGACTGTTCTTCAGGAATCTATATTTAACTGTTTGACTGGTGAGAGGGAGCACTGACCATGTCTGTCTTTTCTTTTGTCATCATCATGTGTGAAATTGCTTCCAGATCAGCAGCTGTGCAATGTAACTAATCATCTTTCCTCAAGTACTATTCAACAATAGATTTAGAGGTACTTTTACTTTATTTTTTGCTACTTAATATATCTGCTCCACATACCTTTTACTCTATTACTATATCTATTGATTTGGTGGATATAGTAATAAATAAAAAAATATGTTATGTTTTGTTATTGATGAAATGTTAAGACTTGTTATTGTTTGAACAGCATTAATGTCTGTGTCAATGATACTCAAGTGAATTCTTAGGCTGTTAATCTGATTTAGCATTAAATGCCAACTTTTTTGCTTTTCTTTTTTTTATCAAAGGGGTAATCCACCAATTTAACATGTGAGGAGGAGTAGCAAGTTCATGGTTGCAAAATCTCTCTCTCAAAATTTGAAAAGATAACTATAATGCTGTCATCAGGGTTATCTCAGTTTGGGTTTGAGACTTGAGTTTTTACATACAGAAAACATTTCTCATTTAAATTTAAACATTTAGGAATCTAAATTAAGAAGTTTGAATTATATTGCATTTAGGAAAACACCAAGGCACTAATGAAGTTAGAAAAAAAAAAAGTCAGATAAAAAAAAAAAAGTATTGTTATAATATCGGTACGTCATTTGAGCATACTCAAAACTAAAAGTCAGGGACTAAAATCATTTACAGCATTGTTTTGTTTATTCTGTCTTCTGTGAGTGCCCCATCTTTTTACAATGCTCAATCATTATAGTAAAGTACAGTAAAACCTCTTTTTACTTATGTAGAGGGTCTGAATATAGTATATACTAGGCTAGGTGACCTTTTTAGCCACAGTCTTATCAACGAGCCTATGTAAAGAACCAAGAAAGTGTTTTAAGGATGTTTAAGGGGCCTCTTATCACCACTGTGTCGAGCATTATTATCAAAAACACACGGGGAACAGCATGAGCGCAAAATCACACAGATGCAACCATTCACACTTAAATACACGCACAGCAATTTGGTGAGCATTTCTATATAGTCACAATGTACAGAACATTGTGGATGATATGATGGAATTGCTACTCTGCTGAGATTTACCCTGAGCAGCGAGAGAGGCTGCTTCAAAGAGCACAAGCTGTAGTGATGGAGGACTTTCAGAGAGGAGATAATGCTGGCAGGATGGTGGGCATATATGACAGGGAAAGAAAGGCAGAGGGGTGACAGAAAGAGAGTGTGGGCTGTTATGTGAACAAAAGGGAGAACAGAAGATAAAAAAGTGAGAAATAAGCAAATTGAATAAGATGAAGGGAAAACAACAGCAAACACAGCGTGGAGGAGAGTGGATGATAATGGTGAGAGAGAGAGCTGGAGAGTGGTGACAAGTATAAGGAGTGTGTGCACACAGTGTCAGTCAGTATTAATGTAATATCTGTTTGTTCGCCACTGCTGTCAGTACTACAACAGGGCATCTGTTGGTTTTAAACAGACATTCAGGAGTTTTTAATGCTGCATTAAAGTAAATGCTAAAGACAAAAACAATGTATCAGCATGTCCTGTGGAAAATATATATATGTAATATCCTCCTCTGATGATAAAATATTGATAACATAACAAAAGTATGCAAAAATATGCTTTACAAACATGCAAAAAAAAAAAAGAACACTACCTGAATAATCCTGGTTTATGCAAGCAAAACATTAATATGCTCAATCATCAAAGAAATGATGAAGCAAGCGGCTGCAATATTTCAAAACACACTAAACCACTTGTGCATTGCTTTGAGCAATTCCTTCTCTCATACACCATCAAAGCTTGTTACAGTTTTGAATTGTATTATCAATAAACTAATACATTTAAACAATATTAAAAGGTGACAGTATATTACCACATGTAATGCATAACATTTTAGGAGTGTTTAAATGTCTAGCTTCTCTATGGCCGGTGCAGATCTCAGATCTTTTTCTTTTGTGAAGCAAATTTTATGTGGACTATTCTATCAAATTAATTATTGATTTTTAGTCATTAATGTCTGGTCAGGAATTTGATACAGTTGTGAGCTGTGCATTCAAATTTCTTTTGAGATGTTTTCAGTTTGTAATTCATTAAAACTTTAAACCAACTACTCTAATACTACACTAATCTACAAATGAATCAATCAACAAATTAAGACTGTGTTTCCCCAGTTATCGCTTCTACAACTCCTTTCTCCTCTCCTCTTCCAGTATCCTCACTCTGCACCTTTTATCTTATTACCCTTGAGGTATAAATACATGTTGCTTTTATGCTTTCATCATCCAGGAGTTACAGGACCTCTACTATCCTATCTACTCTTCCTCTACTCCCTCACATTTCCCTGTCTGAACCACATCTACAGTATAATGAAACATAATATTAGACTGAATATGATGTTTAGGGAGTCAGCTCTTGAGCTCCTGTTATCTGACACTCTCCTTTATAATTGGCAGGATAACCAGTAGACATAATCTTTTTTTATTCCGAGCTCACTGACAACAGGCCAACTTCACCAGCTAGGACTGATGTCTCATTGTCTGAACATTCATTACAGATATTTGAAACTATTATTACACATAAGGATTATAAGGATACACATAAGGATCCTTTTCCACTTCTTAAACATTTTCATTTTGCTGCTATTATGGAGTCATTATGTATGCACTAAAATATCCCCTTAGAGGGCATACATTTTTATTTGGGATTGCTTACACATTATGTCCCCGTCTGATTGAACTAGCTGATTCAACTGATGCAGTAACACACAGTTTATCCTTGGCACTATAGTGTATACCACCAAATTATAATTAATTAATCTGAAACCGCTTCATTACTTTTCAGTCTATAAAAAGTCTAAAAAATTAAGCATATTATATTATCAACAAAACAAATAAACATTAAAATATGACCAAGACAATATTTCCCTATATGGTAATCTGTATAAACTAATGCACAGCTGTAAAACAGGTGAGTAAAAATGGAATACAAAAAGGTAAAGAACCCATAAATTATTATCCTCCAACTATCACCCAGGGGTTTCCCTCATCTCTACACGTTATTTCAGCATCTTTCTCGGTTCATAGTTTTCACTGTGGGATTGGATTCACTGTCAGTGCTCAGACAGCTTTTCACAATGAAAAACCCACGGCATACTACCTGCCCAGCTACAAACAGTAGACAGACAAAGTTGGTGACTAGCTGGTGAGCACAGTGGCGCATTTAGTATTTCAAGAACCACATATTTCCGGTCAGTGGGGACGAAAACAGTACTATAACACTTAAATTTCATTAGGTGAACACAAACGTGTCCAAATGAATGCTAATGTTGCTCTGTAAGTGCTGGAGGTGTAAATAAGCAACAGTTGACCTCTTGTGGCCAAAAATTAATTTAGTAACACTTTTCAAAATCAATTTAACACTGCCTCACACCACACTGTGCTTAAAGTTACTAAATCATAATCATACAAAAAAATCATCACAGCTCGTTTCCCTTTGGTTTGACTTCTCAGCAGCCCCTCCACTTTTTTCTCCTCCTGCTCTCTCTTGCATTTCTAACAATAACATTTGAACACTTACTACAGTTGTCTGCATTTGTACTAATTTCCCAGCGTTCCAACATAAATGTTGGACTTTTGTGCCCATGAGGCACTGAAGATATTTGGAAAGATACAGAATCACAGTGTGACTCGCACACGCACACGCACACGCACGCACACACACACACACACACACAGACAGAAATATGGAGAAAAGTACATGAACCCTCATACAGAGGGATACAAGGATACACACATACACAGAACTGTCAACACAGAAGCACACACACAAATGCATGAATAGTAACAAGTATGCATGTTGCCACACAAACACACCCACACACAATTTCACTTATGCAGAGTTATACCCACGTAAACAAACAAAAAATACACGCACAAATTTGCATCCATGTACACACGCACTCTCTCTCAGTCTCAAGACAGCGTGAGCAGCTGAAACCCACTCCCCATCGCATGACTCAGACAGCCATATGCTGCTGCAGGGCCTATTGTACACAGGAGATGCAGAGGGAGGAGGAAGAGGTGGGGGTTGACGGTGGAAGACAAGAGAGGAGGAGGCACAGCGCAAGTTTTCACCGTTACAACAAAAGACAGGGAGGAGGAGTGAGAGGGGGAACAAACAGGAGAGAAAGTAAAGAAGGACAAGGAGGAGGAGGCAAGAGATAGGAGGAACAAGAGAACGATGACAGGGACAGATAAGAGAATCACAGGAAAGCGGAGGAAGGGGAGGAGGAGAGGTGGCTTCAAGAAGTGAAGATGAGAGAAAGAGCTAAAGACGTTTTACAGTTCACACTGCGGCAGCCGTGCTGATAAGGGGTCATTAAACAGAAAAACTCCATCCTTAAATTGACATGTAAATGCTTAAAAGGCCTTAAGTCGCATATACTCTGTAGTTTGAATATTTCATTCAGCGATTTATCCATTGAGAAGGGCAATCATAGTTCCAGTTGTCACAGTGACTCATAGCTTGTACAATCATTAGCCTAACCATGAGTCACACACACACATACACACACACAGAACAGGCCATTTCACACACTGTATGTGCAATCAGACGACGCAACAGCAAACATGTCATCTCCCTGCACGAGGTAGTCATTGTTTGTGCTAATTATTTCATTAGCATGTCATCCACTGTTTTGTTAGTCCCTAATGATTGCGGGCATTCAGTATGGTTTGTATCTGGGTTTATACTCGAGCCGTGTGAAGGCTCACATATTCAAACCAGTGATCAGGAAATCAGCAGAATGATTTCATGCCAGAAATAGCAGAAATTTAATTGAAAATCACACTAATTTTCTTGAAAATGTTCAAGTCCAACATTTTGGCCATGATTTACAACAAACATTAAGTAAGTTATGAAATGTGTGGCATCCTACCTACATTTGTGACAATGCTGGACTGATTTTGGTTCATGTCTTTCATAATTATGGTGTTGATTTAGCCTCCATCACCACATTCAAAGTAATGTCTTTAATGTCTTTGTGTAATTAGTGTAATTGTTGGATACAATGCAAAGACCTATTATGGCCTGATCAGATCCACCCACCCACTCCAGACGCCACCACACACACACGCACACACACCGACAAACAGATTTCATTGTATACACAGCAGATTACTGTACAGTAGTGTGCTCAGACAAAACATGCACCTTGTTCATGCAAGATTGAGAAACCTGATTTTGTCTGTCAGGTCTCCATGGATTTAAAGGGCAGACACATGTGTTGATATTAAGATAACTCTATTCTCAGCTCAAACACCTACCTGGTCTATCTCCATGAGCTTGGGAAAGGCCTTTGGCCACTCAATGGCCACCTTGACGATGTCTGCTGGTGGCGGCATGGTTGAAGGGTGGTGGGGAGGGTGTGGGTCCCGGTGCCTCACACCTCTGTCACTACTACTGGAGGTAGCTCATCCAAACCTGCAGGACAAGAGTGAAGAGAGAGGAGCGGGTGGAGAGAGATATGACGGAGTGGATGGGGAAAGAAAGACAGAAAATGGGGCATGTTATTCAAGAACAAAGTTTGCTTACTTAAGATTATGTTTGCTTGCATTAGCTTCAAATGATATCACATATGACTAAAGAAAAAGGGTCAATAAGGGCAGTGCTGAAAAATACAAAAGACGTGAGTACATGTGCCACAATGAAGAGTTCACATCAGCCGTAGAAGCTACTGAACAGCTCAGACGGTTTCATACAACATAAAGGGTTAGAGAAAATGAGTCAACTGACCTACTTACATCAGTTTACTGTTATTTGAGTCTAGTGTGTATACTTTGGGCAGACACACGCAAAGTTGTGCAAAACACGCTGGCCCCTTAAATTAGCATACCCCAAAACCATCTGAGGTCAGGCTGCCCAGCTGTAATGCATGAGGGTCCATCTTCAGCGCTGCTGAGGTATAGAAACCACAGATGCAATATCTGACATCTCTACTTTCTAGCCCACAGCTAGAACACGCTCCCCTGTTTGTGTCATGGTTGACCTTAAAAACTAAGCATCATGCAAATTCTTGCAGATACCGCTGCTTAAAATTGTATTCAAATACGCAGTTCAGCTTCTAACACCCACTTGTACAAACTAAAGCGGACAAGCAGATTTTTGTATTTGTCCTATGAGAATTTTTTCAGCAGTAGCCTAATTTAATTTGCAGTTGCTGACACACAGAACATAAGGGTGTGCCGGTGGGGCTGATACACTCACAAGGTTAAATAAAAAAATAAAAGTTTAACTGCTAATGAGGTCACAGCAGGTAAGTAAATCTAAAAGTTACAAAGACCCACTTTGTTTCACTGGGAACATGCCTCAGTTCAGTCATTTAGATACTACAAAAAGACATAAACCACCCAGCAGCATCTTGCAATGACTTCCAGAGTGAAGTTTGTGACTCCTCTGAGACATTTTCTCAGTGATGAAAGTGCAAGAGTTCCTGCAGTTTGACAGATAAAGCAGCTCCATCTCTCTTGCTGAAGTGAGGGCCTGTGAAGTAGCTTTAGCCACAATAGCCAGTAAGCATGAAGGATTCAACAGCGGCAGCTTAAGCAGAGCTTCTTCCTCTGACAAATTCCAATAGCTTTAAAGGGTATTCCTCTAATTTTACATCATGGGGAGCATCAAGCAGACTTTGAAACGTTTGTTGTGTTGTGTCTTCTGTGCTTCTAATTAAGCTTTGTCAAGTCTGAGAAAAATTGGCCATTCATCAGTGCCAAATATAGACTACTGCATGTATGTCGGGCGATATGCAACAAGAAAATGCAGTAGTGAGATGTATAAAAAATACGTGCTTGAAGTATTTCAGAAACAGTCCTTTCATTACATAGTACATCTTTAAACTACAGTTTCTAGAGTCAGGGGAGAACATGGCAGGTTCTGGGGAAGACGACCTGCATCATCTGAACATATAAAAAGTTAATTTTAAAGTAACAAAAACATTTAAAGGATCTTTAAGAACTCCATAACAAAAATCTTTATTCTATTTTTAAATTCTCAATTATCAATATTGGTATCAGCCTCAAAACCTGGGTATCAGTCAGGCTATAGTTAGGTTATAGAGACTATAAGTTGTTAACCTACAGTCTGCTATATAAGTGTGGAGTTTATCGGCCATAAACACCCATAGTGTTTCTCTAAATTTCTTTTTTAATTAAATTTTTATTCAGTCTTGAAACTCCCTCTCTTAAAAACTGGAGGCGAAGGCAAAGGAAAGAGAGGACAAGGAGGAACTGAGTGAAAATGTGAGATAAGACTATTTGTTTGACATTTAGTTTCCAGTGAGACGCAGGTCAAAACACAATTGAAACACACAGACAATCAATCTGTACTTATCACCATGCGCACCCTGGCATAGCAACAAACACACAATCCTCACTCCCACTTTCATGAGAACACACACTCAGATTTTGAACATATAATCTTGGGGGCGGCTCCTCCCTGGCGTCTGTCACTGCGGAGGACTCCTATGAGGGCACAAAATAAAAAGCTGGATATCTGACGGAGGGACAGGCAGCTGGATTGACCTGAAACCCTGCAGCTTTCTAAAATAAGCCAGATAGAAACCCCATGGTGGAAAACCAGTCAAATCTGGTGTCACGCCAAACCACACAGGAGGAGCTGGGTAAAGCTACTTCTGTGTGCTTGCAGGGGGTCTAATGAAACCCACCACTGCACAGTTATCAAATAGAAAATGCACCATAGATATCCCCAAAACTGACTAAGGAAGGCATCAATAATTCACCTTTCTAGCCTGTCTAGAAAGCTTGGATCATCCTGGTTCCTGGTGGAGAAGCCTGTTTACATATTTAATCTCAATCCATAATTCATAAGGACAGGCTCAGATTAATTCCTGTGAGAGAACTATTGAGCAGAATAGTGAGTGTTGATATAAACAGCATGTGTGCAGAATAGTGAGTGATGAAATGTGTTTTTTAGTGTGGATGTCTGAGTCTCCTGGAGTATGTGTGTGTGTTTGATGAGCTTGTATTAATTTATTTTATTTATATTTTGATTTAAAGATAGTTTACGTAATAAGAGTGGCCTGGTGTTGTGTGTGAGTCACCACATAATGATCCACATAGGCTTTATTCAAGGGCCCGTTGCCATGGCAACCGCTGCATCAATAGCTCGAGATGTGGATGCGTCTTTCTTTCCAAAGTGCGTGTCATACTCAAGTCACGTTTGTCACAACTCCCCAAGATATGACTCACTCCACCCCTCTGCTTTGAATTTCAGCACTGAAATATGAACGAGTATGTTCATTGAAGATTAGAGTGTTTTTTTCTTAACGCATGTTAAATACTTTCTGAGACACTTCGCCTTGCAGCTGTATATCTCTCTGTTTCCCAGCCCCCTCTGCCTGCCTCTCCCCTCGGTAACCTTATGCAGAGAAAATTTCATGTCTGGTTCCCATTCTTGGATAAGCAAGCCGGCAAATGAGATGTGGAGAGAGCAAAACAGAGATAAAACACTGAGACAGATACATAAACTGCACACATTATACTTAATAGTCTAATTACTGAAAGAATTCAAAAGAATATCAGCAGCAGGGTCCTGCTAGATTGAAGAATGTGTCTCAGAAAGACCAGCCTTACTGTACATGCACACAGTATGTGTGAATGAGTCACTCATTCAGATATATCCTACAGACAATAGCATGTTAGTCATCTATGCAGAGATTACCATACTTCTCAATACTGACTGCTGCAGTCAAGGAAAAGCTATAAAGCTGCCACTCTTGTCAGGATGTTTAGCCATGCTATAGCGCTGTGACTGCAGGGATTTAAAAAGTCTTTGGTCCAGACTGAAATATGTCAACAACTATTGGATGCATTGCAATGGAATTTTGTACAGGCATTCATGTTCCCCAACATGTGGTTTGCATTTGTGGTTTTGGGTGAAATATCTCAATGTGGATGTTCAGCCTCAGTTGCACTTTGTGCTAATTAGTAAATGTTGGCATGTCGGCGAGCATGGTGAATGGTGAACTGTCTGTTGTAGACTTTAATCCAGATCAGCAAGCTATCTGGTACGGTATGTCAGTCAATATTAGCTTATCTTAGCAGAATCTCTTTATGTTTGTCAATGAGTGACGTTAAACAGCAGCTTGCCAAATATGTTGGATGTGGTTTGACACCATCACTCAGCAGACGGCACTTACAATTTTACTTTTCAACTAGAAAGTATCCTGCTCAGTATATATGTTGGTCACAAATTCAAGGGATACTACTAAAATATATTTGTTTAACCTCTGTTAATGTCAAAAACATAACATAGAAACATCCTTTAAAATGTACGGCCTGACTTTAGACGGTTCAACTCATTTTTCTGTACAATGTGTGATTATTATCAACGGTCTTAATTAAATCCTTCCGGGTTCACCAGCAAATAAAGTGGTTTTGGTTAAAATGGTTAAACTTATAGCTCGTCTGGCTGTCAGAACTGCTTATTTTTTGCTGCCCTCCCAGACTTTGTCATAGCAACGTTTCTGTGTTACCACATTTCAGCAATTAGGTTGGCCATTTCTGTCGGTTATGAGAGAAACACTCATCAAAGTTCTAAAAAAAAAAAAAAAAGAACCAAAATGTAATAAACAGGATTTATACTTTCAAATAGAGAGTGGAAAGTTTGTCTTTCTGTGAAGTCAAAATACAAGCCTATCACTCTGACTGAGGATTGGACTTGACTTCCAGTAAACACTAGTGTGTGTGTCTGTAGGCTATGTGTGTATTCCGAGCACCTTCTCATCATCTTCCGAGAACTACGATGACTCAGAGATGGATGGCCTTGAGCCTTATTGATTGGAGACACACACGCACACCAGGACACACACCTATCTCATTGCTGACAGCCACAGTAAATCCCTTGAAAATGGGCTCAAATGTAATTGAGAGACACAGCAGTTCAACACACCAGCACACCATGAGCAGGGCAACAAACAGTCCAGCATTCATTTGATCAACATGTTTTTCCTGCAAAATGACACATACAGACTCCTCCGGGGGGAACAACTTCAAAGCAATACGGTGTTACACTAGTATGTTTGTCTTCATATATTTTTTTACAAGTCATCATCACAGCTCATCATGTCAGAGCAGGTGATGCTGCAAACCTGGTTTAGTTGAGTATGAGTGAGTGTGTTTATTTTTCGCTTTGCCAGAGGGTTAAAAAGGCTTAACGGGACACATAGTTCACTCCATCTTTTTTATTTGCAGAAGAACACTCAGGATGTGACCCTGCTTCTTTATTTCATTCCTCTCCTCTTATCCTCTGTTCATTAATTCTGCTCGCCGCATCCAACGTTTCATGCTTTCATCAATCTCTTCCCCACTTCTTGGCAAGTCTGTCTCTACTCAGAACATTATTCGGCAGAATTTAACCAAAAAGACCATAAATCAGGCAATGAAAAACATTAAAAAGACTCTTTCATTCATTTGACACACATTTCCTTTCATTGGTTTAATTGCACTAATGTACTGTATGCATAATATGCTGCCAAAACCATCAAACCAAAAGTCTAACTGGGCTCTACTCCAACAAGGTATTGTAATCTGTGGATGTCTATGTGTGCAGTTAATCTGTCTTCAAGCACTCGCCCACCTGCTGTAACCAGAGAGGCATGTGCCGCTGGGTTACAGTGGCCAAAATTCCTCAGGATTAGCTCCAAAAGAGTGGGGGGAAAAAACTAAATCTCATGTTACCCACGGAAACCTGTGATTTGATCTGCTGCCAGAGGTCGAAATTAAGGAACAAAACCATCAATAAAGAGGGGAGAGAGGGTAAGAGGAGAGGAAACAGAAGAGGAGAGAGGGCCTGTGATTTGTTGGGCAGCAGAAGAGTGCTGGATTTCACTTTTATAATTCATGATGTGTAATGCAAGGGGACACATTGTCTGTACAGAGAGGAGAAAGAGAAAGGGAAACAGAGAAGATGCGTGCAACAAAAGGTGAGAAATACAAGTGAACATGAGGAGGCAGAGAGGGAGGGAGGATTTGAGAGGTAACCGAGATTAAAGGAAGACAGCCACAGACGGTGAACATGAACTAATGGAATTAGAGTTAAAATCAAGATCAATGGAATAAAGTGTAGAAAAAAAGAGTGATAGATGTGAGAGGAGAAAACAAGGCAAAAAGAAACCGGGTTAGAGAGAGAAAGCCAAATACTTCAATTACAACTTTTCCAAGATAGAGAAATAAAAAGCTGAGTGTGCAGAAATGTTGCGCTGTTGCGTGTAAAATGCTGTTTCATAAAAATAAAATGAATAGATCTATTACCGGAGGTGCAACGATGCAATTTGTGGCATCTGTCTCACTTCATTTACAGCTTTGCTAAAGAATCCATCAACACCACTTTCTAAATCGCATATAACAGCTTACATAGAATTTTAATTAAAAACATCTCTTCATATCGTTGTGAAAAAACAAAGACGCCTATTTGCTGTATTTAAGGAATAGGAACACTTTGAAGTAAGTTTAATTAAAACTCCATCATCTGCTGATGGAGAGAGAGAAGGGAGACAAGCAGTGTGAGTGGGGGCATGAATATCAAGGGGAAGATGATCTAAATAAAGCCAGCTCCTCCTGGGACTTTTATTATGGTGTGAAAGAACATGAGGCAGCAGTTAATGTCAGTGTGACCAACTAACACTCAGACCTGATGAAACACTTTATATAAATATATATATAACCTCAATAACACATGTACTAAGCTGTCAACCCTCTTTTTTTTTTTTTTCAAAATGATGTCAAGGTGATTTGACCTCAGGCTTTTGCATTTAATTGACACTTCATTTGAAGCAGTCTGATACCGGCTAAACAGTACATGTCAGACCTCCCATGGGCTCCCGCTGAGTAGTTTTGACATGTGATGCATACATGCCTCTCCTCCTACCTTCTTCTGTCACGTCAACTTTATAACAACCATCTTCTTTTCCCAGGCTTTCATCCATCTTCCATCGCTTACATTAATTAATCTTCTGTGAGAACTGTGTGACTCCAGATCAAGTTTTTTTGGTTGGAGCTATTAAAATCTGATATTCTTATTTATATAACGAGCTCCTTGATCCAAATGCTGAAGCTGATAAGCTGAATCACCATGGATCACCATCTTCTTCGCAGATTTATTCTAACATTTTCAACTGATCTTTTTCAGAACGAGTTGATATAAAACAGATTTAAATAGTTGCCAGTGTTGTCAGTGATTGATGAGCTGAGATACTTTTGATTTGTTGTTCTAAACTAAACTCTGTAGTGAATCCTCCTTTTAATAAGCAGCCATTTATATCCAGCTCCTTCTTCTTCATAAAAGTTAATGTTTGGTTACATATCTCCCCTGCTGACATGAATTTATTTTTTTACTTTTCAAAAAATGAAGATACATTTGATGCAACCTCAACCTCCTACAAGAGACCACAGAGGCATCTGGTCCAAGCCAAGCCTGGAAACATTTTAATGAATTATTGTTATAAATAGCAACAGCATATAATCAAATTTAGGGGACAAAATATTACCAACACATAGCATGAAGTCCCTCTGTCAATCAAAAGCTCTTTTTTTAGACTGTAAATATGAATCCTCTTAAAATTTCCACATCTAGCCGCTAAGGCTCTCATGTGCTCAGAGTGTCTGTGCACCAAAGTTTAACAAAATTATTTTTAGTGTGGGAGAGGGTACATACTCAACAATTGCATCTGTGAACATCTGTGTCTGTGCCTGTGTGTGGGTGTGTCTGTATTAACCTATGTGCTGGGTGGATTTCAAAAGGAGCCTTTCTAGCTCTTCATTTGATGACTCCACAAAGGGCCCGCCTCGCCACAGGGGCCTCTCTCTGTGTGTGTGTGTGTGTGTGTGTGTCAGCCTACAAAAAGAGCACCATCTTTTATCTGAGAGCTGAGACAAAAGGCCACTGACATGGTGCAGAGGACCGAGTTATTGTTGCTCCGAGCAAGAAGCCTTCACACACCTACACACTGGCCACAGGATGGTCATGTTACACCCTTGAGAAGAGGTGTGTGCATGTCAGAAACACACACACACACACACACACACACACACACACACACACACACACACACACACACACACACACACACACACACTGAGTAACTTAACTCCAATCTGAAAAGGAGTGTTTATTGCCTGTTTCACCCTTAACCACATCATGCAACACTGATGGTTGGTGGGGTCAAAGGGTGCTCTTTTGTAACTTCAATCACACCCAACAGTGATGCCATGTTTTACTGATACACCCTGGACTACACCTATACATGTGAGTTCAAACAAGTAAGTTAAACCTCAGCAAAAACAAGATTTATTTAGGGGCTATGAAGTTCTAAACCAGTTCATTTAAATTACTTTATAAGTATTTATTATATATAAAAGTGTATATAACAGATGTACATTTTTCATTTATCTGAACTTTCAGTCTTTAGATTGGTTTGGTTAAGTTTGTAGTTACACCACTGGCAAGAGCTTAATGTATCAACAATTTCTCCTCAACTTTTACCTTACTATTTTACCATTCATTATTTTTAACCACAGCTACTTTCAGCTGTTCCATCGGTTTATATCATCTATTTCAAACACTTTATACATTATTACTAGCCAACTGTGTGCTGATTTTAGAGTCTTAATTGCAACATTGTTCAGTTTGAGTTATAAATTGTGGATATTTTCTCTTTTTCTTCTATCGAAGAGTACTCCTCAATCCTTCCGCTTACCCCCTGGCAACTCTAGACTGGATTGCAGGTACCCCTCACCCTATCACTGATGTAGAATATTGAAACGAAAACACACCATGTTTCCAAGAGAAACACATAACAGAAAGAGTATCCTGAAACTGAGAATCTTATAGAAAGCTGCTGTGTTATGCCCAATCCCTCCCCAACACCCATACCCAGCTCACAGGAAAAGCTGCTGACTTTAAGACAAAGGGCTGACAAAACAGCTGCAAATAAAAGGAAGAAGACAAAAGGAAAAGGGGGAAGGCTAGGGTCAGGGTTTAGAAATATGACTTCTAGATTCAACCAAAGGAGGAAGTGCTATGTCCTAAGAGACTTAAGATTTGTATATAAAGCAATATACCAAAAAAACATTTGGGGCAAAAATTCAAGTGAGGACATGTTTTCTTTTAGTTTTCTTTTCTTAATTTAGTGCAACATCCTCCACAGTTTGGACATTGGACTGACAGGCATCACAACAAACATGACTTCTCTCTGTGTGCCTCTCAGCACGTTTGTGTCACAAACCCGCCCTGGTCCACGCTAAACTGCTGCAACCAGGATATCCTGTCAAATGTCGGTGCCAGCGGCTCGTAACAACTCTCAGCAGCAGAAAACCAACCTCTGACTGAGATGTGAGATCTTTAAAAGTCAACTCTTGCACTTACACTCTATACAGCTAAAAATCGACTGCATGTTTGTCTAGATACATAAATCTGCACACACAGGAGAACAAGTGAAGCATGGAGCTACAGTGTATTGCTGAGCAAGGTGCAAGCATATCCTAAATAGTGTGTTGCGAGCAGAGCAAGCCAGCAATTTGAGGTAAACAAGTGAGTCAGGAACAATTAGAGGTACTTGGATGGCATTCTTCAACCCAGATAATCAAAACACTGGAACATTTAGAGACCAAAAAAAAAAAAAAAAAAAAAAAAGAAGACACTTGCTGGAGGAAAGTACAAGGCAAAATTAGCTCTACAGGCATACAGCTAATCCATGTTGTGTATTGTGAAAGAAGTACTATTGCCAAGTAATTACTTTAAAATGCAGCAGATTTATCAGCTGTGTAAGTATGGCCTTTCTTTAGCCTTTCCAAAATCATAAACTACTGACACCACATTTCCATCCTCCCGAGGCCACAACGATCAACTGTCTTAAAACACATCCGTTCTTTGACATTTCCATTCTTCTCCGGTTAGATGTGGAGAACCAACACAGAGCCCCATCTCAGATGCATGCACAGTATGTACCAAGACATTCAAAACTCCAGCCTGCAAACATCTAATCACAATGTACGTGTCCACTGGTGACACACAAGGAGAAGAGGAGGCAGGAGGGCACAGAGCCGCACCCTGAGGCCTACCGCATCCTGTGTAGCGTGAAGACGGAGTAAAAAAAAAAACACCATGAAGACTCACCCGGAAAACTTGACAACCAACGGTAGTTGGTCGATCTTCTCTCAATTAACCTGCTTCTTGTGCAAACAACTGCTTAAAGTGGAGAGAGGAGGCAGCTATTTTTTTTAAGGTAACTTTTGTCAATGCCTACAAGTGAGGTGCCTTCAGCATCACAATCCACAGACAAAGACTTCACAACGGTTTGTGCAGTGTTTCACCTCAGGCAAAAGAGCGACCAAGAGAGTGCTGAGAGAGACAGACAGAAGGAGGAAGTAGGCGTTTGTCGAGAAAAGAGGAAACAGGTCTGTCAGCGAAAAAAAGCGGCAAAATTCAAAGATGACAGCGAGGAAGACGGAATAGCTGGAGTCTAAAGTTAAAGAAATCAATACCATGCATCCACATCATCCACATTAAATGATGATGATTGGATTAATTAAGGATAATTATATCTCATAAATATCTTATTAGTGTGCTCCAGTTCATTGATGTGGAGCATTAAAGCTAGCCATCTACCAGCAACTCTGAAGCTCACTCATCACCATCTTGTTCATTTAATCTGCACTAAAACAGTAAAGATGGTGCATTATAGTTTAAAGGGACAATTTCTTGGCTGGGAGCAGTGACTTCCTGTTGTATTAACACTTTAGGTTTTGTAGAAATTAAATAAACAAGATATAATGTGTCATTTAGGTAGGTAGATTTGGTTACCTTTGGACAGAGCTAGGCTTGCCTTTAATTTGCTGGACTCTTGGTGGGAAAGAAAATAAGTGTATTTCCCAAAATGTTCTATGAACTAAAAAAAAACATGTTATCGACCGCTAATCTAAGAGAGACATGACACACACCATGTGGCAAAAGGCCAAAAAGGAGAAGTCTCACATTTTTTGTGTCACAAGTCTTATCGCTTTACAGCCGAGTGAGAATTAATGTTACATTTAATACTGTTGTACAAAGGCCGACACTGAATAGATGATTACTACAAATATAGTGCACACTTTCACTTCTCCCCCACTCACCACTGAACAGACTTCAACGAGCGCCAGCAGAGTGAGTCAAACGGTTTACTCTGTCACAAAAGGCCAGTGATCATGAGGGAAGAGGCAAAATACCCAAATGAAACATTTTTTTGTTTGAACAGGGGGCGATGACATCTTCATTTTAGACTGTGCGCTCAAACGGGCCATCTGTGCAAGTGTCACACAAAAAACAGATGTTTACTCCACCCAGGCTGAGGTCAATTTTGGTTCATAAGAGCCTCATAAATGCAAACATCCAGAACTTTCAGTTCTGACACAAACTCCCATAGAGCCTTGCAAAGGCAAGTATCCAAGTAGGAAAAAATTTCAACACAGCAACCGGAAAAACAACAAGCTAATAGAAACATTTCATATCCTCACTGAGTTAAGAGAGGGCTCTGCATGGGTCGAGCTGTCATGTGGTTAGTCATTTAGTTGAAGCCAAAACTAAGTGCCATGGAGACCTGAGGAAGTGAAAAAGTTCAGAGGACCTTTGTCACTAATGATTCCCTGCTAGACTAAGAACATTTGTGATCTACACATAACTGTCTGTCAGAGAAACTGAACTCTGCTGAGTCAGAAACCTCACAAGGGATTTGGCCTAACTCCATGTCGAAAGCTTTAATAATCTATCTAAAACTGTCTCAGTTCCCTCGTGAATACCCGGCCTGTATTCTCTCTCTTTCGCAGCACCACTGACCCATCCAGGATGCTGTTTGTCTACAAGCTTTCAAAATCTCATTCCCTCCACTGGCTGCTCCAGTCAAAATTCATGCTCTGTGTGTTTTGGTGCAACACTGCTGAGGAATGCTGCTTCTTTTGACTTTATCAAAGACATAGTCCAGCTTGCCATATTTTTGAGAGGTTATATATATATACAAATAAATGAAAGACTCTAATGGTATCTACTCTGAGAATTCACAATTCAACTCAGCTGTTTTTCTTCATGAACAAGCTGCCAAGAGCCAACTTTCAAGCCTCTGCGTGGATTATAAGCCAAAGGTAGTATCTGCTGGAACTGCTAATAAGTGGTTTGTAATCATTCTGGTTTTATATAAGCAGAATTAGAAAAAAAACACATCTTTTATTAGTCGATCGAGGAGCAGCAGATAGTAGCTTGAGAGTGTTATCCTGACGTAAACTGTCTGTCTAAGCTGTTTGTTGTTCCAATCACGAGCTATTCAGTCTTAGTATGCATGGCTGGTTCTGTTGAAGCAGTGTTTGAAAGAGAAATGTTCAACATAATTACTACTAACAAGCATAAAGGCTTACATTTCTGAAAATCAGATATCATTGACTTGCATGGAGGAAATCTTGAGGCAACTGTTTTGTTTACAAGACAGAAGAAAAAAATTGTGTTGCTGTAAAACTAGTGTACAAACTTATATACTGTATGTAATGTGGAGTACAGTGCACTGAAGACATATTCTATCTTAGGTTATTAAAATCCCAATTTAATCTTTTTCACCCATTTTGACTATTAGGTATAATAAAATACAATAAAAAAACACTCTTGTCTGTTAATAATTAAGCGACAGCCAAAATAGTTAAGTAGTAATAGTAATAAGGCTTATAGGAAACGCTTCGAGCCTTTGCTAGTTAGAAACCATTAAATCTTAACAACAGACAGTTCTGACTAATTATCAAAATAATTCTTTGTTGTTATTGTTTGGACTATTCAAGTGAGACTATTACCAGTGACCCTGGCCCACATTACTTCCATTTACATTTAATGCTGTTGATTCAGAAATGAAAGCTCATGGTTACACTCTAGCTCTAAATGTCTCTAGATTAGAGCATCTACTGAAAACCGAAAAAGGTAAAATGTGAATGCAGAGGTCATTGAATAATAATGATATCAGACAGGATTTTATGTCATTTGGCCAATTAGTGTTTCATAACCGTTTTCCACAGGTTTTCTCTCCCAATTTTAAAAAAAATTAATCCGCACATTCCCACAATCTGCTCGCAGAGGAGGTCGTCAGGCAAAGATAATTCCGCAACACCTCAGGGGATCATCTATTATTCAAAAGAGCATCCAAATTTATTCCACTTGAAGCGGAGTAGCATGTGTAGTCGTCGAAATCGAGTCGTTACGATCCGAGCATTTCAACATGCAGTGGTCTGTGTGGCAACAGAAAGCTGGGCCACATTTTAGCTTCCAAACTGCACATCACCTTGCAAAACAACGCCTCACAAATGGATGTATGATCACAAAATATCCTGCTCCCTAAAACAACACAAGCTCTCCAACAGGGTAGTAAGTGTCTCCTTTGGCCTTGAGCACATAACAACTGCTAAGTGAACACATGCTAGTTGCCTTTATACAGATGAATAAACACAAGCCTGTAGAAATCCCAGTATTCCCACAATAAGACATTACTTCCTGCTTGGAAGTGTCTAATTAGTTTCACTGGGGAATGACCTGTAACATAATTATCATGGGCCATATGTAATAACAACAGATTTCTTCCTCCGTCCTTCCTTCATCAAATTGCAGCTTGGAGTCCAGATCAACATCACCAATGCATATCGCTGTATGTGCATGCTGGCCAGACTGGTCTGCAAAGCATCAAAACATTCTGTAACGCATGATTTCATTACAGAAATGTAAATTCAAACACTGTAGGAAGAGAACATGGCCTTAGAGTTTTCCAGAAATACAGTACATGTACTGTGCCCAACTTTATTTTATGGATTAAAAAAAACAATTAAAAAGAGTTAAGAGTAGACTTCTCTCTGTAAAATAGAATACAAATCACACCTTTTATATGGAGTAAACAGCCACAGCTGGCAGTGAAGACCACAGAGGCAAAGTTAATAGGTACACAGCCCACTAGCGACAGCAGCTACTTAATTGGACCAAAACACTCCTGGGTCTATCTTACTGTGTGAAATGTCAAGTCAAGTTACACTATTAGTTGGGTCTCCCTGCCCACAGGTTGTGCAAGTATCCTCTAATTATTGCCTGTGATAGTTTATAATAACAACAATAATAATAATAATAATAATAATAATAATGATAATAATGATAAAAATGATTGGAAACTGGTCACAGAGGCTGATGTGCAACTAACTCCTCGCTTGTATCACAGTAGTTTCACACACATCAGAGGGAAATGAAGTAAACCTGCATGGTGTGTAGCTTATACTGGTCGTGCTGTGAACATTATGCTTACATAGTGCCCAGTTTAGTGGGATGGTTCATTCAAAGATGGCAAGTTTTACAAAAAGGTTTTTGTTTATCAACTAGATTTCCTCACACCATATGTGCCAATGTCAGCAGAGCTCCAGCACTGCACATCAGAAACATATTCACACGAACTGTGTACCTAACAAAATCATAAATTAATTATCTGACTCTATATTCCTCAGAGCAACTTTGAATACAAGAAAATCAAGATTCATAAATTGGTTGGTCTTGTGTGCATATTTATTTTTTAACACATTACTTCTACTCAGGCGTTTTATATGAATAAATTACTTGATTAATTTGGATTTTGGGTGCTTAAAGCATCTAACATCTGAGTTACAAAACAAGTGAGCAGGCAAATATTGTGTTCACTAATGAGGTTCATCACTATTTTGGGATATTTAAGTGCTTATGAATTACCTGTACCATTAAAATACCCCAGTGTGTATATTTTAATCCTCTGCACTCACAGCTTGTGTATTCAAGAGTGTTATATAAGGCGACTATTACACATGTTGTTTTTTCCCCTCCATCACCACGCTAACTGAAACACAATAGGCTATGCGCTCTGTTCAAACACAATCTCTTTTCTCTTTAGATTTAAAAATAACATGCCATCCTCCCCCCCTTACATAACTCAATATCAGTCAGCATCAAGGTCGGC
This sequence comes from Larimichthys crocea, assembly GCF_000972845.2. Lineage (NCBI taxonomy): Eukaryota > Metazoa > Chordata > Actinopteri > Sciaenidae > Larimichthys > Larimichthys crocea. The sequence goes on along the minus strand of NC_040023.1, from coordinate 38,985,540 downwards.
GGTGAGAGCTTAAAAACAGAAAAGAGGAGCACAATTAGGTGTTTACCCTGGAAGCCTTTTCACTGCCAGTTAGGAAGAGTGTGTTTGTGTGTGTGAGTGTGAGTGTGAGAGAGCCCAAGGGCATAGTGAGTCACTGACAGTGTGACCTTCTGCTCTCAGGCTTCTCAGCCCTGTTAGAAGCAGCCTGTCCAGGTCAACCATCAACTCTCCACAGTGTATTTCTTCCAAACTGACAAATATAGGAGGACTGAGCTATGGAAATACTGCCTGATTCAGTCATGTCTTTGAAAATCGATCCCAACACTTTCATGCAGCAAAAGAAAACATTAACATTGCAAGGATTGTTGGATCCTAGTTGTGATGAGAGAAACCCAATGAACTAAACTGTGTACATGCTGACTTGTGCAATGAGCAAATAGACATTATCTATTTTAGTGGTCCACTACATTAAGAATACAGATTTTCTACATCACATATACAGCTAGAGTTACCATAAAAGACACCACACTCGACCACTCGTTCATTCTTATCTTCTCCAGAAGGCTTTTACGAACCTCAGATTAAATTCTGAGGCTGATAACGGCGGTTTCCAAACCTTAAATTGCCTCAGCTAGAAATGCGGGTTAGGAAGATAAGAATGTCAACTATGCTATGTGTGTCCCCAGAAGACTCCACAGTGGCTGGTCTGGCTGCAGGCCCATGGGGTCTTTGGTGTAATCAACTTACATAGCTGGACTATTAGGACGAAGCTGGAAAGCAGAGCCTGGATGCCTGAAGGGACAGGCTGGAATCGGTATTGTGTCATCATAATAGTGAAAAAAACAACAGTGTATGGATCGAATTAGCATGCAGACTATGGACCAAAAGGTCATTGCGGTATTACTTCAGTACAGACACCATTACTCAAACTTTCAAACATTATCTTAGAAATTAATTTCATATACAAGAATGTAGACAGGAAAATAAATATAGTAGTATTTTCTCAGTTTCAGACTTAGTACTTAATACAGTTTCTTATCTGTTCATTCAATGTAAGGCTACAGACAACTCTTAACCTCACTGATTAACATGATATTTCTCTAGCCAAGAAACAGTCCGACTCAAAAACCACCACAAAACCACAACTTGTTTTTACGCCTCAGTTTTTGTGCGGAATGAACAAACAAAATATAACATGTTAATTTGTGAGCTTTGGCGGTGCTGGATTTGTTTTGCATTTGGACAGAGCAAGGCTAGCTGTTTCCCTCTTTCAGTTTTAATGCTAACCTGCTGTTGCCTGTAGTCTTATATTGAACAGACAGACATGAGGGTGGTATCAATCTTGTCATTGGACTCTGAACAAGAAAGTGAATGGGTTTCTCAAAATGTCAAACTTGAACTTTTATTAAATCAAAACTCATTATAATCATATGCAACAAAACAAATGATTATAAAAAAAAAAAAAACTACTACTATGTTAAAAAAAAAAACACACATCACAGTACTATCTCTTAATATTGCCACCTGTGAGGTACAACAGAATGAAGAGCCAGGGATCTTAAACTTTCCCTTCTTTGTCATCAAAAGCAAAGCTGAAGAGCTTTTTTCAATGTCAATGAAATGTCAAACAAGTGATAAAATCTGGAGCATGAATCATGAGAGTCAAAAGAAACACAACAAAAGGTGTGCCTTTTTCCCAAAGACATAACAGTTTGTGATTTGAAAAACCAAAACATCAAAGTGCAACTCTTCAAAAGCAGGGGGGGGGGGGCTTCCCCATGACTGATCACTGCAGACAACAATGATCGGAGCCTGTGGGGCCACGCTTCAAGGAACAGGCCATCCTAAAAAAGTTCACTATAGGTGTGTGTGTGTGTGTGTGTGTGTGTGTGTGTGTGTGTGTGTGGTGATGGGTAGGGACCACACAAAAACTCTGCAGGTCACGTGACCGAGGCAGGGATGAATGTTTGAATGTTGCTTTTTGGTTGGTCAAAGAGGGAAGTCATGGAAACAGGTCTATAGTCCCATTGTCTAGTTGTGAAGCCTTTATGTTTATGTATGTGTGCGTGCGTGCGTGCGTGCGTGCGTGCGCGTGTGTGTGTTGGAGGAGGCGGGAGGCATTATAACACCAGGAGGGACCAACACAGCGTTCTTCATTCACAAAACAGAAAAACGCCTCCATCATAAAATGACCTTGACTACTCCAGCAGAACAGCAAGCGCATCCAAGCATCTCTCTCTCTCACACACACACACGCACACACACACACACACACACACACACACACACACACACACACACACACACACACACACACACACACACACACACACACACACACACACACACACACAGACAGACGCACACACACACACACACACACACACACACACACACACAGACAGACGCGCACACACACACACACGCACACACTGTCATTCATCAGAAGTGGGTGCATTTCAGAGAAGGCAAACAACCACATAAACATGAACTGCCTTTTGTCTATAAAACAATGGACACAGTTCAGGTTATGAAGCCAGGATTTCATCGAAAGAAGATCAATGTATGAAGATATTAAGTTATGATTAGCTCCAGTTTCCACATTGTGTAACTAATCAAACCGTGTTACTACAGGGGAAATCAATAACTCTTCCCCAGCACAGCATCATGATGGGTATGTTTTATTCACCACATGCCTGCTAGTCCGGCTCATACAAACTCTGTTACAGAACTGAAAAATAATCTTTACAAAAAACAGCAGTCAGGAAATCAAAAGCTCAGACTCCTAAAAAAAAAAAGTCTTAAAAATCCAAACTCATTCAAAATGTTTCAACTGGCCCCTACTGTTCAGTTCAGCAGGGTCGAGCGTCTTTCAATTATACAGAGAATTGAGAAATGAAAAAAAAAAGCACTGAAATCTCACTTCCCCAAAGTGCTAAAATTACACCGCAGACAGCGAGGGGGAAAAAAAAGTACCAGACAAAAGGTTATAATGGAGAAGATGCTCACACAACCACAAGTGTATATGCAGGCCAAAACATAAACTGCCTCTAACAGTCCCTCATTCTCATTCACAAAACACAGACAGTGCTTATCACATCCGAGCTGACCAAATGCAGCTTTTGAGGGATCTTCCATCCCTTAACTGGATTAGTGTTGGTCATGAGGAAGATAATGACAGTGTGTTTTCTGTCTGCTAATTGATAACCAAACGGACAGATGCTACGGGAAGTTACTTGCCCACGAACCCACAAAAAAAAAAAGAAAGAGCAGTGCACTCTGCCGACCAGGCATGATATGTGTGTGTAAGTCCAAGAATAGAGCGATGGGGATTATGCAATAACAATACTGTAGCTAAAGGCTTAGTTTCACTCATTTGAGAGAGAACAGAGAACCTTACTGTCCAAAAGCTTGGGCAGTATGACTGGACATGATAATTACTGGAAATGAGTCATGATATGTGTTGGTTCCTATTTAGTTAAATAAAATGACCTAACACAGATAGAGTAAGTATATTGTTTCCTATGCGGATATACCAGGCCTATTATGCATTGTGACCTACAAGAGTTGTACATATTTGACAGTTTAATCGTTATAGTTCATTTGAGGTTCAGAAAATATCAAGTTTCACGGCCTCATTTATACAACACCTAGCAATATGTAGAGAAAACCAAGTGCGTGCTTTCAAATGTCCTCTCTGTCATGTGCCTATCAATCATGATAGGGTAATGAAACTGAAAATTGGTCACAAAAAACAGAAGGAAAAAAAATATAAGAACATGAACACGATGATGTAGAACTCATTGTACTTGTTCAGGAGGCTGCAGGATCACTCTGTCAAGGCTTACAGAGATGACTTAAATGATGAGAAAGAAAGCAGGAAAGAAAACAGAATCTATGAATATGTAAATACTCTTCGTTTATTCAGATGTCTCCTGCTTCACAGTGTGTGTGTGTGCTGAACATTTCCGCACTTGTGAAACTTACGTACTGTACTGGATCACAACTGGCACCCAAACTAGTCGTTGGGTCACAAAATCCTGCCCGTACCTACAGTACACATCTCAAATATAGACTCAAGGTGAGCACAGACGAAACTTTCCCCCTTCAGCAGATAAATGTGAAAACAGCCTTCTGGTGTCAGACTCTGTACATGCATCATCCTGCACAGTGAAAGTCAAACATCCAAATGACGCAACAGTAAGCAAAACACATTTTCCCAAACAAAATCCACCCTGGAAACAGCTAATATGAATGTTATGAAAAAAGGGTGTTTTGGCAAATTTGGCAAAACGACAGCTTTGTGAAAACACAAAGATCATGTATTATGATTTGGGGTACATTTGAGGGAGCCACCAGCTGTCGTTTCCTGAACAAATACAGATACTAAGCATTTCCTGGTTATAGAGTACTACAGAAAGCGTTCGTCATGACGACAGTGGGGTTTAAAACTAAAAGGCTACTGGTTCACTGATGACTAGAAAGCTTTTTCAGACCTGCTTTGTTACATTACAGGAGCTTAACTCCCTCTGCTCACAGTGCTTGCAGGGCTGGCATGTGCTCCATCGAGTTAAATGGGATGTGAAGGATTGGGCGTCCCGGGTCAGGGAATTTCCATTGCAAATGATTGCTGAGCCACCAAGGCCCGGCTTTTCATTTTGCTCAGCGTTTAGACAAACATACACAACCAGGATTGCTTTCATACGATTTCCTATCAGAGAAACACATACAGCCATATACACAGGAAGACGGTGTATGTTCTGCCAAAGAGTTTGCATTGCATTGCAGATTTTCCCATGAAACTCCAGTGCACAGAGAGTTTCTCATACACTTGATGCCTTGTAGGACAGAGTCAATATCGTATGACTGTCCACACAAACATTAATCACTGCCGCTAGCACTAGTTATGCATATTAGAAAGGAAATGACAGTTTTCTCTCATGATTCTTGGAAACGTTGTGAGGTGTGATCATGATAGGATGCCATGATCAACTATCTTTTGGTAACGTAACGATAGAAATATGCAAATGTGATGTCATAATAACGGTTTTGTCAGAAATAGAGCTGGATAATTTAGTTTTTTTTTTTTACTAAAGAATAACCAGCAAGTTTTCTTGGAGTCTGACTCATTTCGTTTAGTTTGTTTTCTGAACTGTTTTTGCTTAATCTCTCCCACCCACACACACGACTTAAATTTTGTGTCTGCCCGTTCTGCTTGTGCAAAGCTTGTCATGCTGTCCAACACACTTTAAATTAGGGAGAGATTGGCAGAGTTTGTGTGGCGTTCCCTGAAAATACTGCTGAATCATTTTCATGTAAGAATGAGATGGCGTAAAGGTATGGAAATCAATTCCATTAATATTCGGGCTGAGGCAAGAATAATATCAGTATGTGGGCCAACTTTAAGTACTCATTATGGCTAAAGTGAGCTGATGCTAAGAATTTCAATACTGCAGGTGACACACTTGCTTTAGAGTCAGACTGATTGCCCTTTTGATATTATAAATGAGCAAATACTGGTGGTAATTTGTGAGTGTTTTATTATAAAAGGTTAATGTATTTTTATTTGATGTGAACACTGGCTTTATTAAAAAAAAAATCCTGAATGTTTCCAAGAGGTTGGCTTGTGTAATATGCTTGTAGTTGATCTTTAAAAAAAAAAAAAAAAGGTACGAATGCAGCCTACATAATAAAATAATCTGAAGATCTATGATTGCTCTTTGCCCGCCTGCTGATGAAATCAGATTGTTCCTCAGCTGTTTTTTCATCTCATCTCCCTTGTGAAGTCACGCAACACTTTTACAGTATGTGACAGTTCAGTGCTATCGATAATTTAGTCCGCCATGAACTGCTGCTGCCGCACTGCACATCATATACATCTCTTAATGGAAACATGGTGTCCACTTAGCTCAACTCAATAGCTCAGAGGATTACCATCTCTACCGAAGCATGTAATAACCAAAAGGTCAGATCATCATCATAACTCAACAAACCATAATCTGCCGCTGCCTCTTTAATGGCTTTTAAAGTGTGTCAAGGCCCCGATTCACTGGCACCAGTCACATTTTTAATGAACATGCCCTCCTCTAAAGTGCCAGTCTGCCAGTCATTCTGCCTAGCTTTGAATGCCGTGTCACTCTATCCCCTGTTGGGTTGTACTAGCCTAGATCGAGAAATGCGAAGAGCCCGAGAACATTTGGGATTGATTTGTGGCTATTTTTACTTGTCCTACTTGAATTAAATGGTTCAGATACTCAGAGGAAGAAGTCAGGCGCTGAAAAGGCTTATTGAACTCCTAAAAAAAAAAAAAAAAAAAAAAAGAAAAGCTAAATGTTGGTGAGAGACTGAACGCTTTATTGTAGAGCTTTTAGAGAAAGAGAGCACCTTTTAATAGTAGCGAGGAGTAAGCTATAGAGTACATCCTCCATCTATTGGTCTATTATTTAAAAGGCTACTGGCTTTCTGAGGAGCGAAAATTAACGTGCTGGGAAAGATAAATGCCCATGTGAACACACACACCAGACGGGTTCAATAAAAGAAAAAGGAATAAGCTGTCTCAAGTGACCTTGCACCTCGATAAACTGAACGCATGCAGCGTTTCCTCCACAAGCCACACAGGACTGCTGCACACATACCGCGCTCCTCTCCACCAGAGCAAAAATTACTCCTCTTATTAAACCATAACTCAGGAGCGAGCACAGGCCCTCAACAACACTCATTACCTAAGCATATAGCGAACAGGCTACTGTTCAATGTTGCTGGCGCTACAATTATGTTAGCAGCTGATGACTATCATCACGAGTGTAATAAGCGCTCTACAGGAGCTGACATTATGGAAGATGGTTATGGGCTCTCTTGTGGAAATCTCCTGCTGCCGTTGCCAGCTCTGCTATAGAGTCACACGCATGCACACGTTGAGGAAGGGGCTAGTGTAAAGCTAGAGCTGTGTATCTGGTCTAGGTGCCGTGAAAGGACTCAGTCACTTCACAGATCAGCCATCTACTCGCTGTGACTGGCACAAGTGAGTGGGAACAAAGGAGTCACTGTGGCTGTCACACTCACTCGTCGTTACGCTCACCCTTTGCTCTGCCAGCTGTCTCTCCGTCCCCTCCCACGGCAATGAAACCCCCCCCCCCCCCAGCTGTGGCTATACATCAAGTTATCCTTAATTCCATGTTCACACACAAACAAACCCCAATGGCACACATGTCTTAGATGGCTTCAGGGGCCTGGCTTCACCAGAACACACCCTTCCTCCCTGCTGGGTGATCTTGGCCTATCCGCCATACTGGCTGACTGACTGCTCTGTTGGAGGTGCAATGTTATTCATCACCACCACCAACGGCTCATCAGTATCACACCACTGCACGCAGCCACAACACATGAACTCATGCTTACTTCGAATAATACACTAGGGCTGAGTTTCAAAGTATTTTCCATTTATTTCGGTCTTTCTTGCCTTCTTGAGTCCCACAGATGCTTGTTATTGTTCTCTGGCTCATTCCAGCCGTCTGAGACTTTTTGCCCAACCTCCACTCCATGCATGCCACACCCTTTCACCACAATGCCCTCCCCTCTCCTGACAGATGCCCCGTGCCCAATCTTTTGGCTCACCCATTAATTTGCTAACCCATAAACTCTGCCCTCAGCCTCCCACTCTCTACAGCTCTCCTATTATTTATTTATCCCCCATGTTTTTGAGGGTTTTTTAAAACCATATGCTACACCCATGCCCTCCCCCTCCCTGTGTTTACCCACTGACAGCCTCCAGACCTGCCTGCCTGGTCAGTCACGAGCCGGTGTCGGTGCCAGCTCAGCCTCCACCCTAGCAGTGTGGTGACTGGCCACTGCTAAAACACTTTCATCCCCTTGCGTGCCTAACCGGAGTCCTACGAAGCCATTCATTGGGGCTTTGCTAGTGGCTGCCTTATTATTGTCAAGTTATAGTAAAACTGTGGGTGGGGGCTTCGCTTGTGGGACAGTGGCAGCAATGAAAGTTGAAATGAGGCTGAAGTTGAGCTATTTCTGGTCTGGGGCATAGGATTCAAAGAATTTCAGCTTTTCCTTTTATGGGTTAACTGCATGTAACCCACATTTATGTAAAAGAAAGAGAGAGACAGGGAAAGTGGGGGGAAGGAAGAGGGAAAGAAAAACACTAGTGGAGGGCATTCCTCAGGCCAGGCTTTCATTGCTGTGGGTACGATGTCATTGGATGATGTAATCTGTGAATAGCAGGCCCCCCATACATCAATTCGCTGAATATATGGAAACAGACATCAGACAGGACATGTTTCACTTGTCAGCCTGCCCTGTAATTGATACTGAAAAACATTAACGACTAACCACATTACATCAGGGTGAGGGGTTGTGCCTGCCTCAACGTCTTGACCTTTCTGCTCACGCTTGTCAACAGGAAATGGATCGCTTCACATGCAGATATTGCCAGGAAGTGGCTCACCTACTACCTTCAGTTTAGAAGAGGCGTGTACATCTAAAAATCTGCTTCTGAAACCTGCTGCTGCTGTGTGTAACAAACTTTCACCACGTCTTCAAGACTGTCATACATCCGGTAGCTCTCCAGCTATTGTATAAATGCATTGGTATTTCCTGTGCCTTTTTCCTCAGCGCTGTCTGAGCTGGAAAATGCAGCCACACAAGTTGGACATGCACACATACACACAAACACAGAGTGTTAAGCTTCGCCTCCAGACAACAAAAGAACAGACACAGCAACAAGCCCCGAAGGCAACATTGAACCCAGCTAGTCCACCATTACAATACCTCTCTTCTCTCAGTAGAGCCACACTGAGCTCAACTGAGCTGAGCTGTACCGTGTTATTCTTTAGTTTTTAACATAGCCGGGAATATGATAAAGGGTAAGCACACTGACAATGTGTGCCATCCACAGGAAATGGAAGACACTGATGTGTGGCCAGCAACAGACCAGCCAGTTTGACACAGGATAAGGCAGGTGGTTTACAGATGGGGAATCTGCTCAGGCCACAAACAGCAACTGAATCCCAAGCTCAACACAGTGGTACAAACTGAGTCTGAGAGACAAACGAACAAAACATTCCTTGATACCCGTTTTCAGGTGGCAAGAAAACCTGTATCTATAGACACAACAACATAGCTGGCAGGAATGACAAGAAGCAAAAACAGTGATAAGCACAGAACAGGAACAACTCAAACCGGTTGTCCTGTGGGTGTCTTCACACAAGAAAGGCTCTACTTCTTACTGCACTGTGACATCAGGCTGCAACGAGACAAGTAAAAAGGTCCTGTGTGTGTTTTGGTATGCCATGTCTGATAAGGCAAACAACTCTGGAAATCATCAGAAACTAAAGTTTCATGCCTTTAAAACACTGTAGACACAACACAGACTCAATGATTTGACTGCGGATAAGGGCAAGTTGAAACATTGCTCCTCCAGAAAATATGAAATATGAACAGCTTCACCTGTTGTTCTTACATACCCCGGAGTGAGGCTTTGGTGGGCCCTAAAATAAGTCTTCTTCATGTAACGGGTGTTTTACAGCTAAATTACCCTGCCACAGATCATATTTACTTGTTGCCAACAGGTGATCAAAGGCAGCGTCAGGGTGTGAGGGTGATTACAGCTTGTTTCTACTGGCTGGTTGAAGCCAACAGAAACTCAAAACTCAAAAGAAGTAGCACTGGAGTCTTTTATGCAGGTCAATCTATTCCAGATGCCCTTTCGCACACTGCTACAGCTGGTCAAAGTGTGGTCAGCGAGGGCCAGACACTGGGCGATTTGTATATGCTGTTGTTTAGATGAAAAGATCTTAGAACATAGAAGTAAAGGCTTCGGAGGAGGCAGAAACAGCGACAGACGGATGAGAATGCAGGACGAAATGATACAAGGTATCAGCTAGTTAGGTCTTCCAGGGGAGACATGAAGACAGGCAGACTGGGAGCAAAGCAAGAGTGTGAAAGGGAGATATCAAAGTGTCTTGTTTCCCGAATGTCCTTCTGTTTTGATTTATTCAGACACTTAGAGGCAGCTCAGACATAAAGCAACACACCTTCAACCCAAGGCTTGCAGTTCCCCAGCCAGGGAGAACGAGCAAGCCGGTGACCTTGGCATGTTATAAGAGACCCTCCACTCCTCCTCAGGCTCCTCTCTCTAGAGGGGGCCTCGTCCTGCGGAAAAAACACTGCTGTGGCACGTTGACGTCGCTGTGGTCTGCATCGTGACAGAATGGGTTCAAATCCTTAATCTGAGCCCATACATTAATTATGCAACACATCATGCTATGTGTTATTGTGCTGCGAGATCTTCAGTGGGAACGACACACACCGCCCTCCTGGCTTTACTGCACTACAGTCTCCATTTCCTACCGATATATGTGATTTTGAACAAAAATAAACTCTCATTTAGATCTTCATTTCAGAGTTGTGGTGGTCATTCTTAAGACTCCTTATTAAAACAGCACACAGCAGCTGCTGTCTGACAACTGCCCCTCTCTGTTCGTCTACCCTCAAGTCCTCCATACAGAAATATTCTTAAAATGAACATGAGCTTGCTGCAGCCATAAGCAAACTAATGGGAAGAGTACTGAAGTGAATGAACATCTATAAAGATGTTTTTGTAGTGAAACATTGTGAGGCAGCAAACTCAAAAGATTACCTACACATGAATATATTTTGCCAGTGTCTTCAGACCATGTGCTGCACTTTATTTTTGTTTCCCTTCCAGTCACTGTGAGAAATAAATCAAGTCTTAAGCGAGTCATTTTCAAAACCAAATCAATAAATCTAAGAACACTAGAGTCCATAATCATCAGAGAGAGACAGAGAGCACAAGATATAAAATAAATAATGTCAAAGGTAAAAAAAAGAAGAAGTTTATAGGTTTCTTAGAAACAGTGTCACCTCTCCACCCATCCCTTTATCCACCAAGACAACAGGCTAGTTTTATTTCCGGTCCACCTTTCCGGCTGAACCTCCAGTCATCCGCATGTGCTGTCCGCTGTCATCAAGGAATGGCATTGACAAGATCATTGTTGTGTGTGTGCCTGTGAGACACAGAGAGACGACATGGGGCCATCCTCTGTTTGGACCCTGGCTTCAGCATCGTGACTCTTTGATCTTGTCTGTATCTTTGTGTGTATACATAGGGGTGTGTGTGTATGTGACCAGACAGGCTTTTCCTTTACTTGAAAACTATCTTCCTTTAATCTCACCCTCCCCATGTCTCCTTGTAGTGGTTTACTGCATATAATACTTGATTTGAGAGATTGAACTGACCTTGGTGCCAATCCCAGTGTCCACCCTTGAACTCCAAACTCTCTAATGTGTACACTGCTGCTTTATCTTTCATCAGAAATGCTGCTTTATCAATTCGATTAAAACAAAATTTAATGGGATCATGTTTTAAAACATGTTGTTCTTGGGTTTTCAATTTCCGTTCCTTGTCAGCCACATTTTTAACATTTTAACACAATGAAATGTGAGTAATTCCTTCAAGGAAAGGTTCAAAGAGCATTTAGAGAAAGGGCATATAAAGGGCTCCAAGAGCCCTCAAGCACTTGCTGAGTTTGCAGGACAGCCCTAAACCATTGAGGACTTTACTAAAGTACTCTTTAATTCCATCTTTATAACTGCTTAGCCTGACACACACATAGTACTGGAAATTTCTGTTTATATATTTTAATCTGTTACACCAATTTCACTTTTATTTATTTATTTATTTATTTGTTTAGCTGTCTGTCTATTTATATATCTTAACCTACCTTAACCATAAGATTTTAATGGCTTTTATTTTATTATTTTATTTTATTAACTTGCTTCTAGTGTTTACTTACTACAAGCTGAGCCGAGACGTGCTAATTTACATCAGATATAAGAAGAAATTCAAATTAATTAGCCAGAAATTGTTAAAAACAGTTGATGATTATGTTATGATAGTTATGATTATGCCAGTTTATGTGCATTAGACAATACTATAATGTAAGTGAAGTAGAGCAATGAATCTAATTTCCTAGTTTGGTTGTCCCATGCTTTTTCACTTGTATATACACAGTACACTGAAGCACATGTGCAGGTCTTTTCTGTTTGCTGAAACAAAATTTTTAAAAAAGTGACATTTGAAATTTATTTCCCACCAAGCAAGCATCATAAAAGACAGAATAAATGCTCCAGGGGACGTGACACCATGAGACCTATTGCCTGCCCTTATAATCTGATACATTTTGGTGTTAACTTTCTGTCCAATACACCGTTGGGAAACATTACAAATAACACTGTGGCAGTGATCAACACACACTTTCCAGAAAGATTTCAATCCATCCCAGATTTAGCATTCAACAGAAAACTCCAATTACCACATCAGACAAAAACATCAATGAACTAATGGGTCAACATCCCTGTAAATATCAGCACAGTGCTGAAAAACCAGGGCACCTTCACTAACTGACTGAAGACAGAAGTGAATAAGACTGTCAGGGTAAGAGCACATTGTAGGGCCTATAGGGATTCACACTCACACCTGTGAACCTTCCTAAGCCACTGAGATCATGGAAGGATTTAGCAATGACCCATGCGCGCCTGAACAAGGATTGGTAGACCACCTGATCATATTTTCACGGACAGGCAGAGAGAGGACAAAAGGCAAAGGGATGTATGTATGGATGGATTCATGGATGAAGAGATGCACAGATGGATGGGTGGATGAAGAGATGGACAGGCAGGGCAACGTGACAGCAACCACCCATGTATGAGCAGCAAACAGAGATCAGGCAATGACCCATACGATTACACGCCACCTAAAAGGCTGAGACACACACACACACAAACACACACACAGCTATAATTAGGTTACAGCTGAAGAAAACCTGTGTTTAGCTCCTGAAACACCAGCATGTGGGTACTGCAAAAATGACGCAGGCCAGCCTTGGAGAGAAATAAAAACTGACACAGCAACACAGCACTGAAAATCTGCAGATTTCTGCATCACATGTTCACGCATGCTATAAATCATACACTGTGACATCAACGCCACTGACACATACACACAATCCTACTACAACATCTGTATACAGACTAGCAAACACCTGCTCACATCTGGGCAATCTTCACAAAGTACTCAACTCGAAAATGGAAAGTCAGCTCAAAGCCATCACACAGGAGTAGGGATATACTGGTTAGACTGAGAGGCTATATAACCTTTTATCCTACTGGGTCAGTAGGCTCAAAAGGCTGAACAGTCTCTTAGCTGAGAGATGCTAAATACCACAAACATACACATGGAGCAAGAGAGCTGGCTAACCTCTCACCTAATATTTACAGAGCTCTGCGGCAGTACCACAGCTGGAATGCAGCGGGCAGAGCGAGCACGCTGAGGGAACTGTATCAGTTTCTGGGTCATCTAGGGCTGCTTCACTCCACATAAAGTCTAGACTTGGACTAAAAAACCTGCCTGCGGATGCTCTCTGCTTAAACCAATGCATATTCTAAGAATGTATGGACTAAAGCCCAAGGGAGACAACATATACAGTTATAGAAACGCAGAATAATAGGTCAAAATCCTATGAGTGCATTCCCTTATGCAACTGTTTGGAGATCACAGTTCGTCATAAAACAATTTCAAAACAAGTTTTTCAGCTTCTCTTATTTATTGATTTTTTTGTTTTTTTTTCACAAATCAAAAAGGGTTGCCTGGCTCTGAATTTAGCCCGAGGCGACAATCATTAAACTAAAGAGCAGAACATGGCAGATCTCTCCTCACCCACCTATGTCTGTCTGTCTGTCTGGCACCTTCCCATCGCACCTTCAGTACCTACCTGCTGTTTTAATTAACTTCGTACCACAGGGAGCAATTATGCAAGGCAACATTCATCTCATTTGGAACAGCAAATTAATCTAACCTCAAGCCGCTGAAGGACAGGTGCACCAGTGTGTACTGCAAGCAAGGATACCAGTACAGTAATGTGTTATTTTTTTCTATAGGCAATTCTTCTCAATGACTGTTTAGCACAAAAAGACATAAAAAGCGACAGGCCCTGAAGTTTTACTTTAATGCTGCAATCCTGAGCTTTTAGGAGGAAAAAAGGTGGGGGGGGGAGTTCATTAAGATGGACAGATAACAAGCAGGCCATCCATCAAGGAGAAAACAATTTACATACCTCCATTTCCCTGAGGAAGAAAGTACACAGAGTAAGAAAGTAGCGAGGGCTGTGCTGCAATGTGGAGTGAGCAGATGAGAAGAAGGTGCAAGGATGGTGGTGGGGGGTAGGGAGAAGCTAAAATGAGCGAGACAGTAAGACAGTGTGAAGATGTGTGTGTGAAAAGGAGTGTAAGAGAGTAAGCTAATGAGAGAAAGATAACAAGCTGCAAGGGGGGGCGGAGGGGGCTCTGACAGGCAGAAACACAGCTCAGAAACTGGCAAGGTTGCACTTCAGGAGGTGGTGAGAGGATGCCAAACGGTAGGCCGTGTCAAACAGATGCACATCAGGATCTTGTAGGTGATGCAACTCAATAAGCGAGGGCAGGAACCCATCCTCTCCCAAAAAGTACTCCCAAGCTGCCTCTCCATCTCTTCCTCTTTGCACTAATCTGATTTCCCGGATTATGTTTCGTTATTTAAAACAAAACAAAAAATCAAAGCACTAAAGTTTAATTTCATCAGTTTATTTGGCTTATGACTGATCGTACAAGTCAATGCTGCAGTATTTTACCTTCTCACTTTTCATTCACTCCTGTGCTGCAGTACTCCACTTCTATCGGTGATTTTTAGGAGCCCGTTGGGATAAAGAAATATTTATTTGGGCAAGGCAGCGAGCTAACAAGAAATGGAGGTTTTCTATGGCTAATAAAACTTGTTTTCGTATGTGTACGTGCATTCCTTTTGACATATAGGTCCCTCAGGTGGCTGTAAAACTGAAATATAAGGCTTCTGGCACGCTTCAGTTCTGAACTGGACAGCTACTGGCCAAAGCTGTACACGCACTAAACTTCACATACCAGTTTAATGGGAGAGTGCGCTGAAGTTAGTGGTTTGTTCCGAAGCATGAGTTGAAAATTGCGTTCCTTGACTGCTAAAGCCCGTGCCAGACCTGAACCTAAAACCAAACATCAATCTCTAACCCGCTGTCGACCACAGCTACATAGACATAGTGCACATATAGGCCAAAACCTCACAATGCAACACAGAGTCTCTCAGTCAAAGTATGTAGAAACTCAAATATCACATCCAATAAAACAAAGAACAACTACAGCAACCAGACAATAACCTCTAACTTTCTACTTCGCTGCTGCTCCCAGAATGGTACTTGAAACCAAAATTGCCACCCCAAACATCCCTCACTATCAAGCTCTTGAGGACTGCCTGTATGTCTGAGTTTGAGAAAAGGCTGCACATGTCCCTTTGTTCCTGCATCTAGGCTATGTTTGTCTGCATTTAATGTGGAGCTGACACGATAACACTGACATGCGTGTGGCTCCATCACAACAGGGACATCTTTAGTGGCTAACAGGGCAAGTAAATGGGCTCTCACTCTATCAGAAGCCACCTGGAGGGCCAGAGGGACCAAGAGAGGAAGGCAGCCCCTGGGCCATAACACAGCTGATGTGAGGAGGAGAGAGCTGAGGCACGCTGTGAGCCATGGTGCCAGTGTAATGTTTACTCTGATCACTGTGGAAATATGCGGCAACGGTTCTCAAATTGGGGATGACCAGGAGCCCTTTGAGGACTACTGTAGGACTTAAAAAAAGGTATAAAGAGAAACACACAGTGCTCCACAGCATTATAGGAGAGGCTCGATGGGTGGGTTAGTTTGTGCTACAGAGTATTTCTACAGAGAAAACACAGTAGCTGCACATGTGACATCGTAATCCTGGAATTAGCAACTAATCTACTTATTTACTTTTTTCAATATTCTCTCAAATGCAGCTCCATTTGACTCAACCGGTTGGTGGGACGCTGCGTCTGTAATTGCTGTTAGGTTATTGTGGTAATAAATATAGAAAATAAAGTCAACATTACACCAATTTGTAATCCTATTTGCATGTTTATTTTCTCCCGAGCCACTTTTTTTTTTTTTTTTTTTAATCAGTTGAGCGACTTCCATGTACCCCCTGGGAACTGCAAAAACACCCCCTGGGATGCAGTTACTAATTGCTGCTTGGGAATCACTGATCCAAGTATTAATATTTCTGAATTTCTGTTAAAATGAAAACAACAAAATCTCCAAAAATCTTTTCAAACAGACATCTAATGTGATGGTTCCATACCTGAGAGTCAGGGGTTGTGCAGAAACATTGTGAATTATTAAATCCCAGAAGAAGAAGAAAAAAAGACATTATGCAATGTGTGTTGAGGGGATGCAGGTCGTCATTGCTTTGTTTTTGAGGGGAAAACTGATGAATTAACATGAAACAACTTTTGGGAACCTCCTACATAAAGCTTTGAAAAGAGGGAAGGTATTTTAAAGTTCCAGACCTCAGAAAAATGCATGAACTCTTTCATTGGCTGAGTTAAATTGACAGATTATAATCTTTGTTCCTCATCTCATGGAGGAGAAGTAGGGAAGCTCCAACAGTGCATTTGCTGTCTAACCCTCTCTCTCTTCTCCTAATCACAGGCCCACACGGTGTGGCCAGCATGCTGGGCTGGAGTTACACACCGCACAGCATTAAAGCAGCTCTTTAATTAGCAGTGGGGGGGTGAAGAGAGAGAGAGAAAAAAAAACGGAGGCATCTATAAACGCACCACTTTTTTTGTGTGTGTGTTGTTGGCATCAAGCGAACAGCATGCACTGAACAAACAAGCCGGGAGCAGCAGCAGCAGCAGCAGCCTCGGCTTCTTCTGACTCAGTGGAGCTGCTGCAAAACACACAACTTGCAGCTTTTGAACACGCACTTGTTTCCCCCAAAAGAGAAGTAAAAAAACAAAACACACACACACACACACACACACACACACACACACACACAGCATGAAGAATGAACTGCAGTGAACATTAAGCTGCATATGAATCCAATGTGTGTGAGCGGAGAGAGCTGCGATGCTTCCATCAGACATGCATGTCAATAATAATAATAATAATAATAATAATAAATAATAATAATAATAAAGAACAGCGCCCAAAAGATCCTTCACAAAAGTCAAAAGACAAGGCAGGGAGATGGAAAAGAGAAACACAGCATTATCTCGCTTCAATGCAACAGAGACAGAGAGAGGCTCGCTGAGGCGCAGCCAACACCAAACATTGAGCACAAAACGCCGGACAAGTGAAGCCAAAATAACCGCTGAGCAGCGACACGTCTGCGGGAGAAGAAAGCTTTGACAAACCTGACGAGGCGAGGACACTTCTTCCACTAAAGCGCTGATGTCCGGAGTTAGTGCGTGCGTGTGTGTGTGTGTGTGTGTGTGTGTGTGTGTTGTGACTGTGTGTGTGTCACTCAGTGTGTTTTCTCTCTCTCTCCTCTGTCGTAGAGATAGTGCTGATGTTTCCACTTCCTCTTTTCTTCTGCCGTCTGCTGGCTGCCTCGATGATACCAGACACAGCCGAGCTGGCGCTCACTGACTGGACGCTGACACCAAATCACATTTAAACTCAATAACATGTTTCTTTATCAGCTCTGGGTTTTTTGTTAAAGAGCAAAAGGAGCATTTTGACTTCCTTAATGTGTGAATTTAAGAGCGACATTTGATACAGGCGTGAAAAAAAAATATATACTGTATATATATATATATGATATGATACTTTTAAAGTCAGTTATAACCTCCAATCAGGAACAGGTGTGAATGAGTGATGTCACCCATCCCCTGATGTTCAGCCTGTACACATACTGACACATTGTGGTTGGTTATGGAGACATAAAAAAATCTGTTTTTGTTGCCATAATATAGTAATGTGTCATTAAAAATGTGAACATTTGAATTCCTGGCCTGTTTTCTTGAACATTTAAGTTCTGTGTATTGTATTGTCATATTCAAAAGCTTTTTTTTTTTTTTTTACATTAAAACATGAAGTGACACTTTTTTTAAACAAAATCGATCAAATGTAAGGCAACATAAAAAGACACATAGATTGGATTTTAGGAGAGTGAAATTATATAAAATTAATAAAATATTAATAAAGAATATTTACTTTTCTTAATTAAACAAACTAGTAAGTCAATAAACCAAACTTCTGAGCACTAGTTAATATAGTACTGAGCTGACTAACACAGAAACCATGTGTTAACTGAGGTGAACAGTGACTAAGCACAGTTTTGATTCCACCAAATACATGTTATTTAATGCAATTTGCAATTTGATACAGCTAATTTAAAGAATATATATTTTTTAGTTTTTAATTTGCTAAAAACAATGTTTAACTGACCCTGAGCTCCCCTAGTGGACAGTAGTCTTACCTGCACTGTGCAAACAAATAGACTAGTGAATCAAGGAGATTTACATGAAGTTATATCTGAATAAACAGACAATGGAGAGGATCTCTCTATATGTTAGGACACAAAGACGCGACTGCCTCCAATCTTGCAGCCATGGGGGGAAGGCTAATGGGAACAGTGATTTCAATAATTCATGGTTATTGAACTCTCGCTGGCCTCCAAACACACAGCAGTTTGGAGGATGGGATCATGACCTTCTTATATTACATTATGTTGGGAACCAGTTTGATATAGTTCAGCAGTGGTCCTACACAACATAATGCTATAGTTTTATTGGATGGCATTGTAGAAGACAACACTGTAGCAGCAGGCCACATGAGGCCACTTCTCTTTAATTCTGTCAGTGATTTCAGACTGTTTGCAACATTAAAGCCAGAGTGTAAGTTTATGAGTGAGAATAAGAGAGGATAGTGCACGGCAGACAGTCCTGTAGCTCATCCTTTTTTCCACTCAGCAGGAGCAGCAGGGGGAGGATTAATACAGGAGCCCTGTCCATCGTAATAAATAATCTGGAGCGACACACCCAAATCTCTCTCTCTCTCTCTGTCTGTTTGTTTTTCTCTCTGTGAAAAACACAGGATACAAGCCTCTGCCTATTTAAATGGCAGCCAGTGTCCCTCTACTAAATTGTTAATTTGACTACACACAAGGGAAGTGGAACCGAGCACGTCCGATCCAAAAATAACAGAAAGCAGACTGATTATTTGACTCAACAATTCAGTGTAGCAGGACACGTGTTTCGAGGTATCTGTTTAAAATTATATTTTGATTGTATACAGACTTTAGTCAAACACTTTGTTGAGATGATTCTTTGTTTTAACCCCTGAAGGGTGGATTAGATTTGGAATGTTTAAACCTTTAAATTGCAGTCCACATGGACAAACAAACAAAGACTACTCTATTTTTCTCTTATTGTGTTACTGTGACTTCTGCATCCCTGTCGTCAGCTTCAAAGCAGTCAAAACTACTTCAGAGGGCTCACAGAAGATGTAATCTTTTTCATCTGAGACAGCAAAGAGGCAGTGGAGTGGGTTTAAGCCAGCCCACACAGTTTAAAAAAAACAGCATGGTGCATTCAATAAAAGTGCAGACTCACAATGCAGTACAATGTACCTCTGCATCCAGTAAAATGCAGAGTCACTCTTGTTTTGCATCTCACATGGTTAAGGCTTAGATTGTTTCCCCTTTTACGCGTTAACTTCAGTTGCCACTTTTACCTGGTTGTGTAACTCACTTACTTGGCTTTGGTCACACCTTGTTTCACAACAACTGGCTGAACGTCCGCACATCTGGTGTGAAGATAATCTCACCTCCCCCCCCCCCCCCCCCCCCCCCCCCCCCCCCCCCCCCCCCCCCCAAAAAAAGAGAAATGACTGCATCTTTCCCTTCAGACAAAACATGAATATTATCCATGAGTGCAGAGTTCTAGTCATAAAGATTTAATTATCTAGTTTTCTGCAAAATATGTTGAACACAATCTGCTCAGTAAGTCTGGCCTGGCACTCAATCTGACCTGTCCCCTGTCCAGGAAGACATAGTGCTTCAATAAACACTCTCCGCTGACCAGATTCACTCTACGTGGCACAACCTCCCTCTGAGCAGCTTGTGACTGAATCTCATCTGGGAGATTCATTGTTCTACTCAGAGAGAGGGAGACAGAAAAGTCAACGTGGAACAGACTGTTTCAATGAGGCAGATTTATCTTAGGTTACTAGTCAAAGTGCCAGAAAACGGATGGACACAGTTGCTACAGAGAGAATATTAGACAATAACTAAGAGCTCAAACTAAAAAGCTCTCATGGCTTTATAATGTGTCACTCTTTGATGGAATTGTAACTTCTAATAAACACATACACTCCCTACAGCATTGGAGCTACTCCAAAAGCCTTATGACACAAATCTAAATGGAAATCTAGTTTGTTTGCTCCCTGTAGGTCTACTGTAATTGTCTCTCTATCAGGGTCATTAGGAAGAGGGAATGTTTCTAGTGCATTTCCACAGGGATTCCTCTTCGAAATGTGCTGCTTGTGAAGGAGAGAAGCACCAGACTTCTTTGTATGTCCCCTATAGGGCACGTCTCATGTGAAGTTGGCGGCAACACGATTTCGAGTCGCCTCTGCGTTGTGTAGGTCACAGAGTGTGAAATCATTTTTGAGACACCCTCTCAGGTATCCTCAGACTACTGGCAGGACAAGATGAAAAGAAAAACGTTCCTCGGCTCTTAGGAAGGTCAAGGCAGCACTGCGTCGTGTACTTTTTAACGATCAGACTTCTGTGCGTGGCGTTTCGCTGCATCACCTTCAAAAGCTGCATGAAAAATAGCGTTACACACATTGAGTCAAGGACGTGAATGTTAACATCTTTGTTTTTGCAGCTTAGAGCCGAGCAAACGTTGGAGAAAGAGAGCCATCTTTATTCTCAGAATGAGGGAACACATTCACATACATTCTTTCCCCATCTCTGTGGCTTGTGAGCAAATAAGCATATTCCAACCTCAAATAATTCAAAATATTTATGTACAGTCACAAGCATTCAAACATTCAAGCTTGTGTGGAAGACAAATTCTAACTGTACTCCAACGTTTAATTTGGACTTTTTTTCCCCCTCCTCTCTGCGTTTAACACTCTACAATCAAAGTATTTAAAAGCGGCGAGATGGCAGGAAGAAAAATAAAAAAAAATGGTGGAAAGTACAATCTCTTAATGACACCCTGTCTTTGCTGACATGCAATCTTATTAGACCCAGTAAAAGATCTCTTACACCAGTGGGATCATTTCATATCACTTTCGGTTCATTACCCGTGCAGCTAATGCTTTTTGACACGCATTTGCACCAAGGCGCATATACACACTTATTTTAGCAGCTGCTTCATTTGACCCTGCGCTGTGCGATCTAACAGAGAGGATGTAACTGCAGTTTGTCACACTGGAGAGAATCAAACAGCATGCACAGTGGATTTACAGTTTTAAGGCCTGCAGAGAAAAGACTTACAAAAGATCTCTGGAGTGCAGTTCTTATTGAGCTCTACCATTGTTGCTACTTCATTCACAGTCTATTTTTATGTTTAAAGCGTGTAGTATACAAGTATACTGTATATCAGCAAGCTCCAAGCACTCAATCTGAATCTGAACAGTCACTGGTTTTGGAGGACTTGTGTTTCCGTTTCCCTTTCCTCTTCTTCTTGTCTTTCTTCTTTTTGTCCTTTTTCTTTTTCCTTTTCTTGCTGCGATGCTGGTCAGAAGAGGAAGAGGACGAGGACGAGCTGTCTGAATCGGAGGAGGTGGTGTCCTGAAGCAGCTGCTGCAGCTGCTGGATCCTGGAAACAGGAAGGGCAGGGAGGAGAAGAGAAGATGGGAGGAGGTGGGGATTAGAGTCAAGTACAGACAGGAGAACACAACTGATGCAGACTCGGATGCTTGGGGTTGGCAAGCATCTGAAGTGTCCTTGAGCAAGACACTGTCCTAGTGCCAGCATTTCCGGACTGTGGAGTTAGCCAAGAGCCTTCTTGAGTTAAATATTTGCAGTACTTGCCAACTCATGCCCAAGTACCTATTAACACTACAGATGTGGACACTGGGACACACCAGGATGATGGGGTCACTTAAATACAAGGCTCAAGCTCAGGTGACTTTTTAAAATTTTAGTACAAACAAGGACAACTAATTCAGTTTAACCTTAATTAATTTTGTGGCCAAAGATTAATGAGGGGAAAAAAGTTGACCCTGTACACTCTGGAAGGTTTTGACCGTCCAGAGGACAGTCTATAATAAAGGTAGTTACTAACTACAGAGATTTCAGGTCCAACTGCTCCCTAACTACCTCAGATAAATATATACCTATGATATCCCCACATCAGCATAAAGTTCAAGAAGGATGATTATAATGTCAACACATCACAGAAAGGAGGAAGCACCATGCTGCTCAATGAATTCTCAAACATTTGTCAGAAAGGACGGAAAAAAAGCAGATTTGATGGAGAGTATTGGAGGCCACGTGCCTTTTAATTAGCTCAGAGGAGTGACAACATCAGAAACATACAAGTCATAAGGATGTGTAGAAAGTATTAACTATTCAGCCATGAAAGTGTTTCCCTGAGAAAAGGTTGCCATGCTCCTGTGAAGTGTCCATCAGGCCTCATTATAGTGAGGTTGATCTCACTGAGCAGAATGATCATCTGAACACTCTGGATGTCACACTATTCCTTTAAGCGTACTTCTAGTCCTCAAAGTGAACTCCACCATGAAGGTGCTTCATAACCTGCAGCTAAGGAAAAAAATGATAAATTCTCGACCCTCTCCGCAAGGACTTTGGTAATTAAAGTTTCTTATCCTGAAAACTGTCAGAACTGAGTTTCTTAGAGACACAACGCTTCAGTCACAAACCTTCGTCAAGCATCAAATTCACAATGAGGAAGAACACATCTTTATATTAAAGTCACAGGCTTTAATTACCTAGAAAAAAGAGGAATCAAATCTCCAACACCTAAAACTATTACATCAGTACTTTCATATAACATCCAACAAATGGGACAACCTGGATACACCTGACTCTGTCCGATATTGGGCAAGGCGCTGTGTGTCGTCAGTGTGTGTGTAGGCGAGCTTAGAATCACTGTGAGTGCTTTGGATAAGAAGTGCTATATTACTCTTGATGAGCAGTCAGCAGTCAGTGTATGAATGTGTGAATGTGACAAGTGTTGTAAAAGCTTAAACTGGTAGACCATATGGGCTATACAAATACAAGTCCATATACCATTAACATTAATATCCACTTAAATAGAAAACTACAAATGAATAGAAATAAACATAAAAGTTAGAACAATTAGATGAGCAATGCTAAATGAGCCATTTTTGGAATGTAGATCAAGTCAAGTCTCATATCTAAGTTTAAACTTTCAATGAACACGCATGGCGATATTAATATCTTCTTACGGCTGTAACACCCTAAAAACTAATAGCTAATTAATAACTAATAACCAACTAATTACTACATTTTTGTCATGAAATATTGGCAGAAATGATCACCTTATGATAAGAAGCTATCTTAACAACAGCTTGAGACTTATGCAATTGGAAATAAGCTCGCTGGAGGAGGTTGGATTGTTTTACTTCCCTCTCAAAGATGCCAAAATGAATGTGTCACAGACCCGTGGCTGAGACTTCAAAGTGCCACTGGCCTTTGAATAACCTTTTTGTGATGTATGCACAAACACAAACAAGCGACACGTGTGCTGCTTCTCTGCAATGCACGCACGCGCACACACCTACAGTGAGCCTTCACAGTAAGCAGGCCTCAGATTCAAACATCCTGGTGTCAAACATTATTTGCTAGAAACCGGCACAGAGAACCAGCCGCCATGAGAGAATTTCCAGGTCATCTGAGATTGTCCCGCTCGGCTGGGGAAAAAACTGTGAAAAACTGCAGGTTCTCAAGTGTCTGACCTAACTGTCTGAGAGCAGCCTCAAAACTGTCTGTAAAAAATAACCCGGGTTCAGGGAAGTTACAGCAAAGAGTATGAACAGCGTGCATGTCTCCAAAAAAATGAACGTACAGACCTGGTTTCTTTTTCATTCCTTTTGTTTTCCCGAATGACGTCGTACATCGGGTCTTCATGAGCCTAAAAGAATAAGAAAGCACAACCCTCAATTAGCTACTATGAAGAAAAATCATTCCTACTTACAATGAGTAGTGTTACTATTCACGTTAGACCCAGGAAATTATCCCCGCTCAACACATTCCAACCATTGTACTGATTCTAGTGTTCTGTCAGCACTTTTTTAAAAGCTCCCTGTGACAATACAAGGTAGGAAAATATGATACAGTTGCATTTATGGTAATCATTGCAGGGGCTGCGTGTCCCTGCAGTAGCCATTGTTCCATTACAGGCACAACGGAACAGACTGTGTGAAGAAGTCTGCTGCACACATGTTCCTCAGTGTAAACTCAATGTGTCCGGACTCTCTTGTTAACCTCAGCAGAAGGTCTCAGACACAAACTTGTCTCTGTCGGAGCCCCCTTGACCTTACCACAACCCGAGCCTACCTTCTGTAACTGTACACTATTATGATATATGATGTCTTCTCTAAACAACTATGGGTGGGCTCATTTTTCTCTGAACGGTGAACAAACTCACCACCCTGAACTGCTCCAGTTTCTGGTTGCCTTTGATGAAGAACGGACACTCCCTATCTCCTGTCCTGTGGCCGTAGCGCTTGCATCTCCAACCTGCAGCAAAAAACAAAAAACAAATATCAATCTGTGTATTGGCCTGGAGGTATTGGAGAAATTGGTTCATAATTTAGCTTTCTTATTAAAAAATAAATTAAAAAAAAGGGCAGGAGTTTGACAAAATAATCTCAACTCAAGGTCCACTTACTGGCTCCTTCGAAAGATTTCAAACACACACACACACACACACGCACACGCAGGCTCTGATTTGCAGTTGAAAGCTGTGGTAGTGAGAGAAGGTTGAGGAAACCTTTTATAGGGCACTCATTGAAATACTTGGAAATTTAAAATCTCAACCCTGGAGTGTTATTGGTGGATATAAGAAGATTTTTTTCTTTTGCTGCATTTTTAGTCTGCAAATCAAAGTCAAAGAAGTTATTATATACAGTCCCAGACATACAGTATGTCTTATAGAACACTTATTTCAAAATATCACACACACGACACAGTGCAAAAAGGGTCAGGGTTAGTGTGGGATCCAGTAGAGGCCATAGCAACGCTACCTGTGACGTAGCCTGACCTTTGCCGATTGGCTGGAGAAAAATCACGTGATTCTGCTTCTTCATTGAGAAACCTTTTTAAAGCCCGGGAAAGTTACCTTTTTTGGTTCCTTGCCCGATAAAGGGTTAAGTTAACTTTCACAGGAGCATATAGCAACTTGGAGTCACACAATCAAACAGCTTTGCTCGTGTGGGGTGTGGTGACGTGTTGCAAAATGTGTGAATAATAAGAGACACACGTCATTATAAATCATCGCTTCTCTGAAAATAAGTGATGTTTTGTGTCAAAACTTCACACTGACTTAATCTTCTTCATGTTAAGTGGCAGAGTTGCTACCATGCATAACTTGACTCTCGTGAAGTGAGACCACACCAATTCTCTGTTTATCCTTCAAGAGTAGTTGTATGCGCAATGGTTTGTTTAGGTTTTTCATGTCCATATCATTCACTGTGCTGTCTCTCTGTCCCTTTAAACAGGATAACATTTTGAAACATTTCCTCAAAGGTTTGAGCACAGCGAGTCATGCTCACATTCTGCAGAACAAATACCAACTTGTGGACAGAGCCTGTGTGTGTGTGTGTGTGCTGACTCTCTAAGTCCCTGGCTGTTCGTGCATTATAAAAAGGAGTGGGCCGGAAAAAAAGAATGGACACTGAATATAATGACAGCCTTTGTCTGACCGAAAACACAGAAGGTAGTCTCCACAACACCATTATTAATCCCTAGCCCGTCATCTTCGTCAGAGAAACAATAGACGCGGTGTTAATTGTTAAGTTCTTGTGGTTTCATCTATCACCTCTCAAGACCGCTGCCCACACATGGTGGTAGTTTACTCCCACCTACAGTTCTTGAACTATAGGTGCTGCTGTTCAATCTATACATCATAATGAACTCTCAGTGCTTCCAAAAAGGCTCAGCATAGGTCAAAACTTTCTAGAATATGAGAAATGAACGCAACTGTGCGCCCACGAGAAGGAGAAGTTTAAATTACAATAACTCAGCAACTTTTTTCTGGAATTATAGCACTCAATTCAGAGTAAAAGCCACATTTAAGACATTCAAATGTGTTTGAAACTGTTTGAGTCCACAAATTCAAATAGTCTCGGGCAATTTAAGACATTTTCAGAACTTGTAGACACTCCACAGACAGATCAGACTAAACAAAACTATTAAAAGATCAAAAGTGACAGCGAGGGGCTGCCTCATAGGACAGATATTCTTCTCTTATACAAAAGTGTATAATTAAAGATTCTGCAGCTATGTGAAGTGTCCCATGGGGGTTTGGGAATAGCCGGGTTAAGATTACATTTACATTCAGTCTTTTAGCTGAAACTTTTACCCAAAGTGACTTACAAACAAGGGAGACATTGATGGTACAGTTCGACTAGGACGTTTTAGTGCAGCAATAAGTACTGTGACAGTTCTAGAGGGGATAGATTTAGCATGTCCAGTTGTTGTTAATGTTAGGAGAGGAGGTAATCTCTGAAGAGCTGAGTCTTCAGGAGTTTGTTGAAGGTGTAGTAGAGAGACGCCCCTGCTCTGGTAGGAACTGGTTGAGGCGTTCCACCAACGGGGGCACAACAGAGGAGAAGAGTCTGGATTGGGTGGCAGAGCCGGGTGTCGCTCACTGGAGGAGAGCAAAGGATGCGAGGTAAAATACGCCTGCATGAGGACATCCAAGTAGGTGGGTGCAGTACTGGAGACTACTTTGTAATTTAATGCGAGCTGCTACAGGTAGACAGTGGAGCTCGATAAGCAGGGGAGGGTAACATCTGCCCTTTTGGTTTAATTGATTGAAAACCAGGCACACCGCTGCGTTGTGGATCATCTGGAGAGGTTTCACTGTGCAAGGCTGGGAGGCCCGGCAGGAGGGCATCGACCACAGTCTGTATTAGTAGATTATAGACCTTTGCAGACACAACAATAAGCCGTGCATGTGTCTCTCATATGGCTTAACCAAAGTTGATATGATACTAATGATGCATTAGTGTGACTGTACTCACACTGCATCACCTTCACCTCCTTCCCGAGGGGCATCCACAGGCCCCTGGTGGGAGCGTGTGCCAGGAAGCTCCTGGCCTCTTCATTGCCTGGTTCAGCAGGAATACAGTCCTCCGGTTTGTCTTCATGCTCCTGCAACAACAACAACAACAAGCTGTCACCACTGAACTCTCATCCAAAGAAGAACAACCATGTGTGTGTTTGTTTAAAAGCTTTATAGCGTGAGTAAGAATACCTTTATGAATCCTGGAGGAGGTTTCTCATAGCTGCATCAAACACAGTGACGTTAATTATTAAGTAAACACACAGAAACAACTATTTTAAAACTCAGCTAACACAACGTTAGGCGCTAAGAGGTGAGAAAACAGATTCATGCTTAAGTTTGTGGGTTTAAACAGACAAGCTCTCCCTTGTATTACTCACAATGTCTCGACGTGTTTCAGTGTTTGCACTTCTTGGCTGAGTTTCTTCGCGTGTGTTTTGAGTTTCTCCAAATCCTGTTTGGATGTCTTGTGTCTCTTGTGCTCTCGTCTCTCTTCCTTCTCTCTTGTTCTCTTCCTGCCCGACATTGACTTGATACAGACAAACTGTCGCCTCGGAAAAATAATCCTGAACTCACGGATAATGCCGCATTAAAAGCGCAATTTGTGAACTATTGCCGCTATGCAACGACAGCCAACGTGCTAACTAGCTGCTAGCGAGCATTTCTCTGGGGCTGCTGGACTTCCTGTGCAGTCTGATTGGTTAAAGTCCAGCGCCACCTGCAGGACATGCGCAGTAACACATGAAGTGCTGCTTCTCAGTATAATAATATAATAATAATAATATAAGAATAATAATAATAATAACTTAAAGCACTAAATCACACCTTTATGTACATATATGGCTTATACCTAACATACTATATATAACACTAACTTGTGTAAATATGTGTAATCTCTATTTGTTTACATGTAAATTAATTAGTTCCAGTTTATTTTATTTTAATATGCATGCATCTTTATTTTATTTTATGTCCTTAAACTTATTTTTTAAATTTTTTTTTACCATGTTTCAGGATCAGGTTTATTGCCGAGTAGGTTTTCACATACAGTACAAGGAATTTGTCTTTATGAGTGTTTATTTATTCATTAGTGTTTATGGTGCATAATAAACATTAAGTAAAAAATATATGGAAGATTAAAAAAAAGTACTAAAGAATACAGACAATATAAATATATGTACAATATGTTTTAAATTGAAAAGCTGTACAGTTTTGTTATTTGAGTTATTTCTTATCCACCTTGTGTATACGAGTTATTAAGAGAATTTAACCACTGCGGGATCATTACAGTCTATCTTATCTTATCTTAAACTTAACAGAAAGCCAGCAGATGAGCTAGGTTAAGTGTAAAGACTCCATAAAACATCCTCATTAAATGCAGATGAATTAATGGCATATTTTACATTCATATCTGCAAAGACATAGACATCTGCAAGGCTGAAGTTGCAGCATTCTGATGTTCTCGGAGAGTAAGAATAACCGGTAGTTTCACAGACTGAAAAGGTTTTTATTTCAGAGAATTAGGGTGTAGGTGGAATACAAATGTGAGGTATTTCAGGATTTAAAACACATACTGTACATTGAACAGCTAATGGAAAACATTTAGGTAATCAGGCAGTACAAAATGCAGTAGATATATTTATAGTTCTGCTCTTGACAAAAAGATGAAAAGAGTAACTTTACAAAAACACTTTGCTAAAGAAAACATTACATACTAAAATGTAAAGACTTGACAATACTGATTGTCTATAAGGTTTTAGGCATGTGCCTATTCAATGTAAACAACAACTGAGTCCCGTTCTAGATTATTACAAATATATTCATTTGTGACTGTGCACAGATTCAAAATCATTTATATGCACATACAAAAATGCAACAGTGCCAACAACATATATACATATGTCAATCTGTCATGTTTAGCCAATGCCATAACAAATTACTTCACACTGACACGTCTCCGCAGTGAGGAGGGCCAAAAAAAAAAAAGGTGAGTAAATACAAAAGTTTTGACATCAAGCAGTATGTTTATCAAATTATTTAATATATATATTCATGTTTAATTGTAACTTTAGAAAAAAAACAAATCTAAAATGGAGACAGACATTGGCATGTAAACCAACTTGTCATGCCACATACGCCACCACAGAACAAAGGTGGGCTTTCTCAGATGTTTCCAGCCACTTGATAAATACTGAATAATTCCTGAAACATTCCACTAAAACATAGCATCCCAAGAGGCATATGCTAAATTAGACAAAAAAGCACTTCCCACTGACTGGTTCAGCAGAAGATGCAAAGGTTGAAATAAGCCCAGTGGCCCCAGTTGTTGCATAAAGGATACCAGGAGCGCCATTCCAAACAGCCCAGCAATAGCTTTGTTGGTGGGCAAACTGTAACCCTTCCCACACCGGCTCAGACACTGAAGTTACTTTCTTAAGTTACCCCTTAGCCTTTGGTGTAAACAGGTTACAACACGGGTCTAACCCCTTGTTATATATAAAGACAAGGTGGATTTCAGAGATATTCAAAGTGAGGAGAGAAAATCTTTCAATCCTCCCTTCTTGCTGCCCTGGGTGTCTTCTCTCATAAGTATCTTGCTGAGACGCTGGACGACCCAATTCTTTGGTTTAGAGGGGGGCTTGGAGGAAGACGAACCTGACCCTGAAGTGTTGGAGGAGGTGGAGGACCTGGAGGGAGCAAGAGTGATGGAAAGAGTTGTTGGTTGGCAGGAAATATTAAAAGTGTGCTGTCAACAAGTATATGATCTGGTAAGCATGGATACCAACACGTATTTACCCATACAGCTAGTTCCAGATCTCTTACTCTTAATGCTGAATAAATAGAAACATAATCATTCAACTGCTAACACGCCTGACACATCATCATCTCGGGTGTCTGTGACACCCATAAAGTTTAGTCAAGGAAGGTTGCGTCTTAAATTTTAGCTCAGAGGGTATCAATACCAACCGACTTAAAATAACTTACCTAGGTGTATGAACAGGAGTCTTGTCTTTTCCAGGAGTCTTGGGGGTGGTCATGTTAGTTCTGCTGGTGGACTGTGGGGTCTTGTGTTTGACCGCACTCCCTGGTGTGCTGTGGGTCTTAGCGAGGGTAGTTAGAAATTCCCTGTTCATTCCTTTGTGTCTGGATGTCGTATTGCAAGTGTGGCAGGTGGCCATCTGGGATGAGGAGAGAAGAGAAAAGGAACATATTCATTAATATTGCATGTCCAGCATCTATATTCCTCTCATGCATAACAAGGTTTTGAGGTGAAGGCGTACATTCCTGTAGGAATACCTTTCAAAAACATTCTGCAGTTTTTCTAAAAGGTCCTTGAAAGTACTGTTATATAACACCAATCTATCTACCAACTCATGTAAATCTGAGTGAGGGAGGATGAAGCTTTTGTCATTTCAGTTATTTTTCATCGAACTCAGTACAGCCTCAGCTGTCTGTCTTTCTCTGGGATACACACACAGGAGTTTGTTGTGACTTTGTCTGAACATCGACTGCAGTGACAGAATGACACCAGGGACACAGAGAGCAGGACTAGCGGCGGTTGTGTCAAGGCA